>NC_090898.1:12947849-13190981 GCF_040956055.1 Brachionichthys hirsutus
TCCCCCTTCGGTCGCTCGCTGCGTCTCTTTCTTACTGCCTTTCTACCAATTGCCCATGATTTTTCTTGTCGAAAGCAGAGGGGAGATGGTTAATGGAAGCATGCTCGTAGGTGGGTGCGCTGGTGTGCAGAAAGTCTGACCCGTTTCACACGGCTTTGTGTGTTTTTACGACACACTGAAGCGTGAAGTTAATCAAACCTGAATCGCAGCAGCCATTCAGTCAGTTAGATAATCATACATGTCTTTGTGAATTTAGACCTGACAGGGATATAATTCTCAGCTGCTTATTAAAGGGAAAACAAAGAAGAACCATATCTGGCTCCTTTTTTTCTGTTTTTCTCATTCCATGTTGAATGAGATGATGCATGAGAGACGGAGATGGAATTTTTATGCAAGTCTGCAAAAATGAGAGCAAGAAAGGGTATTTAAAAGAAGAAATGAATCTCAATAGAGTTACAGCAGGTATTTTAACGCCGCGCTCTACAATGCCAGTTATATTCCGGCTTTCATTGAAAACCTCGGAAGGATACTGCCGGAACTCACAGCTGAAAGCAAATGATGTGCTGCAAAACTGACAAAGCATGAAGATGCGGCAATAAAAAGCGGATTTCAACATAGTTGAAATGCTTGAATCTGTATGACGGCGAAGCCAAAGGTTGCCGCCCACCTTGCATCTCATCATTCCAGCCACATCCGCTGTCCTTTTGATGAATAACTGTTTAAAAGCAGAACTAAATGTTGTGCATCAGACCTCCATTTATGAGGTGGCTGCATGAGCATACTGATCTGGATGACTTGTCCTCCACTACTTTTGAGTGACAGGGAAAAAAAAAAAAAGAAACGCTCCTGAACGCTTGACTTAATGGCGGCACAGCAAAGCATGACGGAAGTTGTCAAACTGCCGTGTCATTCCAGAAGTGTTTGGGAAGTTGCTTGCGTGTTACTGCGAGAGTGCTTGTCTATCCAAAAGCAGGGTGGCGACGGAACAGAATGCGACATATCGTGCTGATGACAGAACGATGTGATGTGATAAACTCTGGATGCACCGCGTAGGTATTCGGCGAAATATTTACGAGAGCATTTGGCTCCGTTATCTATCGCACGAGAAAGTTCGAAAAGAACAAATTCTTGGCAGCGGAGTTTGACTCGCTTTTTTTTACTTTAATATTGATAACACGTATTAAACTAAAGGGTGCCGAATTAATCATTTGGATGCATTGCTTTCACAACTAAATGATAAAATCATTTAGAGAGGTGCATCCGAAGATAAAAGTTCCTCCCAGCGTGTTAAAAGGCTTCTCTTTTTTTATGTTTACCAGCACCAATTTAGAAATGGATTCTTATTTGAAACACTTCCACTCCCCATCCCATCCAGAATAACCAGCAGCAGATGAAGGGCGTAACACCGCACACACAGTATATGATAAATTACTTACATATTTATGAAGGCCAGGTGTTTGATTTTTTCAGTTTCCTTTTACCCTCTTTTCTAATCATCAGCTCGCGCTTGTGAGACGTGAAGGTTTTGACCTGCGTTACCCTGTGGCACAAGAACACTTTGGATATTCCCTGTGCAAAAGTTAAAAATTCATTACGTTCACTGAAAAAGGAACATCAATGTGATGTTAATCACAGAAGTCATTTATTTCCCTTAAACTCTGGAAGCAGGTGGAGGCTGCAGGAATAACAGTGTTCTGATTCTACTCGCCGTGGCCACTCGACCAGGATATTGTATAGGATATTTCCTGCTTTTATCAATCTCGACCTATCCAATTTTTTTTTTTAAAGAAGAAAGATATAGTTGTCTTCTTGCCCGCACTCTTATCGCCTGCATCTACATTCAACAATTGTTCGACCTCGGCCAGATGGGGAGGATTGGATGAAGACTTAACGGTGCCTAGGTTTCCGTATAAATCCATTTTGGGTTCCTTGTTGCGGTGATATTTAGTGTGTTTTAGTGTGTGTGTGTGTGTGTGTTTATACACATATGGGCCAGCATGATCAAGCCAAAGGCTGGGGAGAATATTTCTGAAACACTGCTTCTATATTGTCCAACAGTGAATGCGTTAAAGAGCAGTCAGTTGCTCGCCTCTTCTGATGTACCCCACTATTTGTTGCGTGTCCATCCCACATGGGATGACTCAGTTGCTTGTGGGCTGCAGCAGCGACTGTTTTAGGTTGGAATTATGATCCTTTCAGTTGATCAGATCTGCTTTACCACCCACATAAAAAAAGAAATTGCCCAATATTTGATCAAACTTGACTTCTCGAAGGTTCGTTGTCTAACACGAGATGGAAAGACAGCTGCGTTTGAAGCCGTTGCCAATATCATTTATCGCGGAGAAAGGTGTACAGACGTAATTAAAAAGATAATATTTCATTTTGATCTGGTGCATAATGCAGTCTTGCAGTAGAAGGCCACCAAATGGACGGCATCTATCAATCATATACAGCAAGTGTGTTGCTTTTATTTTCTATTTTTATTTTTTTACTTTAGCCCCAGCCACAAGGTGGGAAGCAATGCTAAAAGAAAAAAGAAAAACAAAGTTAATGTTCAATTTGTCATCCCTCGTGACTGAAGCCTAAAATAAAGTGTCTGAAAAGAACGTTAGAAAATCGAGGACGATCACGTCATTATCGGTAAAATGATTCCACTCAATGTTTCTCGCTGCCTTTGAGCACAGACAAAATTGAATGCTCGGTTCGAATTAATTGCCTTTGTGCCGTTATCGTCCTCCCACATAATGGCTTTTATCAAAATCATTATCTAATGGCTGAAAGATTCTGGTTAAAGCTCGCACAACTGGCAACACCTCACTCATTCTGATTCTGTCTCATGAAAGCTTAAATGACCACATCCATTATCCTCCCACAGCCTGGCCTTCCTCAATGACACTACAGTTAACGCAACACTGCAGCATATTATCCAGCAGATGCGTCACTGCAGAAAGACCGACAAAGAGCAGAAATATCAACGTTCATCCGTCATTATTCTGACCCCTCCCACTCACCTTGCAGCCATTAATAACCCTGCTTCATCTCACAAGGGGCATTGTTACCCACTGCAGCTAATCACATCACAATCCTGCCTTTGAAATCAATCGCTGCCCTGACTTTGAGCCTGGCAATCATTTATTTCTGAACTATGAATGAATGAAACGCTCACAGGCCACAGCAATGCTTTTTAGTCTATGTGAAATCTCTACAGTGCGTGGTGGGAGTGAGTTCCCAGCATGCCTTTGGCTTTAGCAATCAGCACTATTAAACGCTGTGACTGCAGCAGATGACAGGGTGAAAGGCAATGTTTGAGTTGGGGACCACGGCTCAGCTTTATTACTGATTACAGGACGTGCAGATGCTTTTTGAGGCCATGTGAAATGGATGGTTTTGGTGCACTTGCAATTTCAGAACTGCAGCAACACAACGTCAACAGCTATCGGCCTTTATGTGTGATTTTGTTGCACCTTAGGATTTTTGAAACTTTTAGTCAGGAGCTTTGAGAATGACTTTTCAGTCGAATGTGTCAGTCTTGAGCAGGATGTTGACTTACTTGGCCTGCCGTTAGAGAGGAAGCTCAGTAGAAGCAGGTGGCGGAGCAGAGCATCGGCCCAAAATCATGCCGTAAAGAAGGGAGGCAGGGCTTTTGACAATCTGCTGAGAACAGAAACTGGGTGAGAGAATGGTCAGAAAAGGTTAGGGTTAGGGATGATTAGAAGGGTAGAGATAGATCGGAGAAAGGCACAGAGAGGAGGTGGACATTGTTATAGCTCATTTCTCAGTTAAAATCATGACCGTTGTGGTTCTTGTTTCAGGCTGACTATAGTCGGAACCTGAACTTCAAGCTTTTATGATTGTAATGGGCAAAAATAAATAAAATATCTGAGCTTTCAAATGTTCCCAGAAATGAAAGCTTAAAGGCAGTTAAAAAAAATATTTGCATCCCATGGGAACATAGCAACTGAAAAGAGACGGAAATGTAGTAGAGAGGGAGCGATAAGGATGGGGAGACAAAGGGAAGACCAGAAGAGTGTGGTGCAGATTTTCTCTATAACTTCAACCAGTGCTTTCTGCCTTCCTGCCTCTGGCTGCGACAGACAATGGGGCGTTAGGCATGCCTCTGCCATTGTCATTGGAAGACTAATGAGATGGCACCAGGCCCGTGGATGGCTCATTGGCCTAATGCACATTACTGTCTGTCTAAGTGTTTCGTCATCCCGTTAGGGCCGGTCATGCAGCGGATCTTCTACCTGTATCTGAGATTGTGATGAATAACAGAAATGCACAGCATGCCATCATGGCAACCAAGCATCAGGGCCCGGAAGCCATTCTCTCAACAACTGCCTGGTGCATTAAACCGCATTCATTGATTTAATCAAATTACAACTTTTGTCACATCAAGGGGGAGTTTCCAGGTAAAATACCAACATTACATATTTGGGAAAAAGATGAAATTGTTCTTAACTTACTTTTTCAGTAAACTATCCATCCATCCATTTTTTTCCTGCTGCTTATCCACCTTTATAGATGATAGGCCTATATCAGTAAACTAATTCAAGTTTAAGAATAAAGAACAACTCGTTAGGAATGTGCCTGGTACGCATATTAATTACAGTGCCACATATTTTTAAGTGACACTCTCCTGAAGCTCATCTCCAAACTCGATATGCTCTTTGAATCCAGAGGCGTGGAAAGGAGGGCAAAGTTTCAGCAGGGTGAGGAAGAAAAAAAAAAGCGAGCACACAGCATTGGGTTGGATTTCAGCATGGGGTGCCCAGTCAGACTTCAGGGAGGTAATTAATTAACAACAACAAAACAAAAATGTCCAAGCTGAGACCTCCAGCGGTTTCCTATTCATCCGTCAGATCTCGGTCCAGAAAACGAGAGGCTGCACTGGATTTTTGTGGAGCGAGCATCCGACCAGCGAGATGATCCTATCAAAAGGCCTAAAGGGATCATTAACTATCTGAGCTTCTTATTGCGGTCTCTCGGTTACATCCCAGAGTAGTCCAAGAGATGAGGGGAATGATGCATTCATTTATACCGGACTTCAACAGAGAGGGAGACAGACTGATGAATAATATTCATCCATTAATTCATTTTCTTAACCGCTTATTCCGAAATCTAGGTCACGGGATCTACTAGCTAGCCTATGCCAGCAGTCAACAGGCAAGAGGCGGGCTACACCCTAGACAAGCCGCCAGTTCATCGCAGGGCCACACATCGGCAGACAATCATTCACGCACACACTCAGTTGCATATTTTTGATGGTGGAAGGAAGCCGGAGAACCCAGAGAGAACCCACGCAGACGCTGGGGATGAACCTGTGGCCGTCTTGCTGTGAGGAAACAGTGTAACCCACTGCGCCACCGTGCTGCCCCCTGAGGAATAATAGTTTAACGATAAATTGAAGCCTTTTGCAAAAAGAAGCCATCTTCTTCTGCATGTGAGCCGCAAGATTCAAAATGATAGATGTAAACTAAAGTTTGTTTGCTTTTTTTTATTTATAACACCATTTGAGAAGCTATAACTCTACATATGTGTGCGAAAGCTTGCCACTCCTGACAGCCAGTCAGTCGTAACACACTTCATCACACAAGGAATGGAGACGACAAAAAAAGATAAATCCACATGAGGTCTATCTGACGCAAATGGGGACAGAGCACAATCACCGATGCAGTTTCTGCTTGCGGTGTCCTTTGATGTCTGACCAGCTCAGGAAGATAACAAATCCCTTCAGTGAAAAAATGCATACTTCTCCTTGAGTCTAATAATAAATATAAAAAATGGACAGCTTAAGCATGTTGCGTCACCATGCCATTCTGTTGGCAGCAGCATCAGTGAGAGTAGTAAGAAAGTAATAGCACCGCATCCTATTTCATTAATGCATGATTTCAGGCAAACCTTTGATGTATGATATCCTTTGAGAAATTGGCACAAATTGATCTCTTTCAAAAGTTTTAAATATTTGGTGCCAAATGCAAAGTGGATGCCTGAAAAATGTCACTGAAAACAGTCCGTCTTAGTGTACGATAATTTTCCACAGAGCAACACAAAACCATCCTCACTATCACACTGCTGAAGCAGAACCAGCAGCAGTCCTTTAGCCTGTTTCACATTACGCTAGTCTCGTACGCTAAGGACACGGTGTCGTACGAGGGTGCTACTGCTGTTTTATTAGCTCTCTCAAACTCGATTTCCATTTAATTTGTGAGCTGGCTCGCCGAGCCTGTGCCTGGCAGCTAAAGGTATAAAGCTGGTCTTATCTGGCCCAGGCATGCACAGTTCATATCCACACACCCCTCGTGCCAACAACAGATCTATAATTCATGGCCATGGCCAGGCACACTCACATCATTGCCTTGCCCATGTATTAGAAAATAAAACGCAGGGAAAAGAATCCAATGCAGAGTCATCCAAGCCGTTCAGAAGGCAAGAGGATATGATTTCTCTCCCCCAAAGCCACGTGACAAAGTTCTCTGTAGCGCTATTAGACATTAAGCACAGGAGAGTTCTGCGTCAAACCTTTTTTTTTACATTTATATTCCACCGGGTGTCTTCTTCTCTCGTTATACAGAGGTGAGGGTTAACATCAGCATGAACCCACAGGTGAAAGAGCATCTTGTCTGAAAGATGGGGGGATTATTCCTCCAATTAGGCTAATTGGAAGAGCCAGGTCAGGGCACATACACTGTCAAACAAACAGAAAGGACGGTAGTAAATTATCTTCAGGAATCCCTCCAGGAAGGACAAAAATCAAGGCACTATCTCCAAAAATTATTTTCAGGAGAACATACTGCTGATACAAAGGGATGATTAGTTCTGCTATAGGCTCTGTCTATAGATCACTTTGCAATCACAATCTTCAGCTAATTGGTGTGTTTCTCAGAGTACCTCGCACACGTCATAAGAGCAAGTGGTTGCGGTTTTGAGACAGGTTGTACTGGTAAGCCTTTGCAAAAATGTCCACTGATTGTTCATGGGAAATTAAAAGAGGAAATATATGGCAGAAGATGAAGATAAAGTGCCATCCCCTGTGGTATTGTAGACGATACAATCAAAATCTCGATCCTCATACCAGACAAGACAGAATATACCCGTCCCGGTCTGAACTCGGCTCGGCTCGGAAGCAATTGAAGTCGGCCAAACTGAAGCCGGTTCCCTCAGGAAATTGCGATCCATGAAGAGATCTCTTCTTGAAGTTTTTCCAGACACAAATGATCCATTTCTGGAGAAACAACCACATATAATCCCATTTATGCTTTTGTCCGTTGAAAAGAAGAAGAGATCTTTAAATTAAAGTCTCCGCAGGTCTTTCTCTCATAAAGGGTCTTCGGAGCATTGACAATGCAGTGATTTTAGAAATGTATGAGATTTTTCTTCTAGGTTATAAACAAAATATTTTTCTCCCGGGATTCTACTACCGTAATTCCCGGTGTACAAGCCGCTACTTTTTTCCAATATTTTGAACCTTGCGGTTTATGCAACGACGCGGCAAATTTACGTATATTTTCCCACTTTCGTTACGAGCCGTGTTTCGTTAAAGCCGTGTTTCGTTAAAGCCTATTTATTTTCGTTACAAAATTAACGCCCGCCCGCCCGGAGGGAAAGCCCCGCTTGCGCGTAGCTGGGGAGATCCGCGAGAAGGGCCCGGCGCGCGTCCAGAGTCGCCGCCGCCGGACCGCCGTACCCGGTCCCCGCCGCCTGTCCGCCATCCGCTACGCGGCGTCGGACGCGCTGCGTAGCGGGGAAGGAACCCACCCCCTCGACCTCCCGGGCGTCCCCACCCCTGCCGCGCCACGCTCCCGCGGACGGAGGATGAGGGGGACGGGGGCAAGGGGGACGGGGACACCTCGCCAGGCGGGCGCGCGCGCCGCGCAGCCTCCGACGGGCGGAGAGGGGAGGGCGACGGGGCGACTGCTCCCCCAGCCGCGGCTCGAGCCCAGCCCCGCTTCGCACCCCAGCCCGACCGACCCAGCCCTTAGAGCCAATCCTTGTCCCGAAGTTACGGATCTGATTTGCCGACTTCCCTTGATCTAACATGCCAGACGCTGTACACCTTGAAGACCTGCTGCGGATATCGTTACGAGCCGTGTTCCGTTAAATATCATTTGTCTCAATGCACTTGCGGCTTATTTTGGTACAAAATATATATATTTTTTAATTCAGTGGGTGCGGCTTTTTCACAGGTGCGCATAATAGTTCAGCAATTACGGTAATCATTCGGCTTGTCCCGTGAGGGGTCGCCACAGCAAATCAACCTTTCTCCACTTCACCCTGTCCTTTGCATCGTCCTCCCCAACACCAGCCTCTCTCATGTCCTCCCTCACTACGTCCATGTATCTTCTCCCGGGTCGACCTCTAGCCCTGTTCCCTGGCAGTTCCATCCTCAACATCCTTCGACTGAAGTCCCTATCTCCCCCCTGGACAAGTTCAAACCATTGAAATATCTCCTCTGGACATGCCCAACTATTTTCTCTCCCACGATTGATCACAGAAAATCCAGTACTGAAGGTTTCCTAATGAACAGATATCTTATCGTAGCTACTGTGATGCAGCCACTGCTATCTAGCGATAGCAGTCCTATTAGCTGGCTGTTATCAAACTGGCCAAAATTGGGCATTGGACATTTTTTGGATGCTGTAATGTGATCTGAAACCCATTTTAACATTTAATTAAACGTGCTCAATGGAAGCTCTTGGGCAGCCACCATCGACTGCATCGACACGAGATGCAATGCACATTTAGCTCTCAAGATATTGGTTACTGTAATTGCTTGTCAATCCAAGTCGATCCGTGCCTGACTGCTTATACAGGAAACACAAAAATGCTCCGCCCTCCCCTTTCAAGTGGGCTTTAACAGGCATCACAGAGCCAGCAGAGTTTTCATCTCAGCAGAGAGGTCTCACCGCGGTCCGCTCGGCAGAGGTTAACGTGCAGCAGGGAGCAGACAGTGAGATGAGAGAGACATCAGACACTCGGTAATTAAGACGACTCCAGGAAGGCGGCAGAGGAGGATAGCGCAGCTACACACCTCGTCCCCTCTTATTCCCTCCTTCCCCGATTCCTCGGGGGTCACACTTGCTTTTGCCTTGATATCTCTGTTAATGAACGAGCAAGTCTATTGCACGTCTATTGCCCAGAGGGGGGGGCGGTGTTTGTGTCAGGGAGGGAGGGAGGACGGGTACGAAAGGCCGCACAGTGTTTTGTTTGTGCTGTTCTGGAGCAGCTGGAGGCAACGATGCGTAACAGGAAAACAATTGTCATCCAATGAGTGAATGCCTCCACGCATTCGCAAAAATCATGGGCATTAGCGAGCAACCGTAACACCTGTTGCAAATCGAAGGCACAACATGCTCCTTCCTCATTAACGGGATATAGTCTGTACGATTTGGAAGTGTTGCCAGGTACTGATTTTGAAATTAGATATAGGCGCAAAATGCAATATGCAGTGCATCTTTATGAGGATGAATCATGAAACAGGGAGTGATGTCACATCCAGCAAATTTTAATCAGCTGGAGGAGCAGCATGGTTTATCAGGTGGGTCAAGATGCATCCAAGTGTGGGTAGTGTGGTTTGGTGAGGGCGGTAGAAATGAAAACCTCTACAAATGTATGTACGGCACATACATACATGCTGTCCGGGGACATACATAGACCAGTGTGCCCCAGTCCTCTATTTATTCATGTCTCCAAGTCCTCCAACAAACTGTCCAGATGTCCCGTCTTCTCATGTACCTGTTGCAATATTCACATTCCTCGCGCTCAGAGCCACCCGGCCCCCTCCACAGATGCGTCCTGTCAATCTGGATAAAGAGGAGCACGGCCAGCTAATTAGCATGTTGCTGTGGTAAAGAATGGCGCCGTGCAATGGCTTTAAAAAAAACATTTATATTCCCCTACCTTCTCAAATTGGCATCGGGATATGTCTCCATTAAGTGTCTTCTGCCTGCATTAGCAAGTATGTAATGGCACCATAAAAGGTGCTTGTGTGTTTTGCGTAATGTTTGTGAAGATCGTTTGAAATGTTAAAGTCGTACTGTAAAGCGTACTGAGATGTAAACATTACACCGTTGAAGTCGAGAGGAAAAGAAGAGGAGTTGCATGGTGTATTACTACTAATATTTCATGTTCGACCATTGATTTAATGGATTACTAGACTTTAAACAGAGAAACGACAGTTTGAACTGAGTCATTGCGGTAGATTTATGGGCAGATCAGTCATCTGGAGTTGATAGAGTCATCTTTTATAATTCAGGCTGAGCTAATGATATCTCAGGGGCTTCTTCGCATCATGATGGGGACGAAAATGTAATTCAACAGGATATAACATGTAGTGTGTTGGCAGTTTTCTGTTACTTTAAATAAATGTATAATAAAGACACATGATTATGTAAGATTGGTCTTTAATTATTTTACCAAGGCCTTGGGGCTTCAGTCATACAAGCAGAACACCGGTTGTCCGACTGAAGCCAAGGGCAGTGAGCACATCTCGCTTATATAGGCACACATTCTTTGGTTCTTGGAACAGTAGGCAGGTGTTTATACAAGGGAAACGCTAAGTAACAATGTGGGAGGAAGTCATAATTTCTAAGTGTCAAACACGGAGACTAAGTGTCAAACACGGAGACGCAGTCCAGAACTGTTTATCACGAAAACTCTGCCGCACACGAAGGTCTTTCTGTGAAGCGTAAATGGGAACCTCTGCAGACAGTTATTGTCCTACTAACCGTCCCTGTAGATCAGTTACTTAACATTGTTCAATCTCCACTTAATGATTACTTGATTGCTTTTGCAATTATCAATTATATAATTGTCATTATGCTAATTGCTAAGTAATTATTCTATTGCCAATACAGTAGTCCTTTTTCGACAATTTGAAACGCTGAAAATGGACATCAAAATGATGGATATCTCACGTCAGACAAAGAATCGGCAGAGCGCTGTAATGGCTGCTCAGTTCATTGTCCTCTGAAAGGAGCCTTCAGGAGCTCTTCTGGGAGTGCTTGAAGGGCTCACTCGAGCTTTTGGCTGATGAAAAATGACTAACTGAGTTCAGACAAATACACACAATGAAAGACAGAAGATTTACAGGTGCCCGCTGTGTCTTTTCCAATTGTACAAGTGGCGTGAAAGCTCAAGTAAAGAGCTACAGTACAGTATGGGGGAGGGGGGGGTGGAACAATGACCATATGCTGAGCGTGGTGCAGCCGCAGGGGGATCGAATGGTGAATATTTCATGAGAGCTTGAGCTAAATTCTTTCCAAATGAAAACTTACATATCTCCCTGAAGGTGCAGCCCTACCATATGCGCATGTTTATTAATGCAGCAACCCTTCTCTTTGAAAATAGGTAATTACATATTTTTCTGGTCTTATTTCCTTCTGCTACTACAGCAGGTTACTTGTGGCATAAACACAAGACAAATGGATTAAATTAAATCACAATTCATCCTTGGTTGGTCAGCCACACTGCTACCTTTGTTTCGTTACCTCCGCCTCGGCGGGGGGGTGGGGGGGGGAGGGGTGATTGTCTGTCTGTTTGTCTTTTAGCAAGATAACTCAAAAGGTTACAGACAGATCTTGATGAAATTTTCGGGAAATGGTGGGAATGTTGCCAGGAACAGATGATTAAATATCAGTGATGATGCAGAAAAGATCCTGGATTATGAATCACTTTGAAACTTTTGTTAACATTGCAGTCAATGGAGCTTAAATATTTGTTCCTCAATATCTTGGTTGATTATTGACCAATGTTTATGGAATTTGGAAAAGTCATGTAGGATGGGGAGATCTATCTTACCACCGAATTTCATCCGGATCGGATTCAGAATAAGGTCAGGAAAGATTTTAACATTGAAAACCACATTTATGGATTCAATAATCAAGTCCGATTCACTTTTACTGTTCTAGGTTGGTGTATAAAGATCCCAATAACAATTTAGAACCTTTTGATAATTACTTGGATCAACATGTAGATGATGTAAATCCAATCACATCCTAACTGGCGGGCTGGGTCCCAGGAGGATATACTGGTGCTAAGTCACACTTTATGCTTTGAGATGCTCTCTGTTTTCGCTGCACAAGGCCCGTCTTCCTTCTGACATTTTTGTTCCCGGTATCGGTGTGTGCTGGTTTAAAGTGCACTAAGATGTTTGTAGAAAATCATCCCAATTGTCTCAGGCACTCCAGCCACATTCGGCGTGACCCTTTTGTCAAGCCTGTCCTTTTCTTGTTGTTGAATGTGGTGGATTTGTGGGGGGAGGGAGAGAGAGAGGGGGGGGGGGGGGTTGGTTTCAACGCATCAGTGTCGCTCCCTTCCACTTTATCGTTGTAGATTAACCATGGGCGAAACCGGGAAACTCAAGCCCTGTTGTTGCCACTGTTAAACTCTGCCCAGGATGTAACCAGCATTCCAGGTGAACACAGCTGGGAGCAAAATGTTACATAATTTCATTAATTAGAGTTACTGAAAAGGGAGGAACAATAACTTCCTGGTTTGCACCACTGACTTCTGTTTCACAGCATTCTGCAAAGCAAAGCAAACGTGTGAGTGTGTGGCGTTACTTTGCCCGTGCCAATGCGGCAAACCATCGCTGCATTAATCCCATTTCACGGACGGATTTCTGAAAAGAACATTGCTGTTTTAAACATTAATATGCTTAATCAAAGATAAGGTGTATTCACCTGATTACACAGAAATAAACGGGAGGCATTAACGACTGCACCGTGCATGTGAAATGTGTTGAAAGATGTGCTGAAGTGGCAGGTGCTGAGCTGCTGCCGAAATGACACATTTCTCTCGTGACAAGAGACCTACACTCTCTTCTCCTGCAACAACCGAGAGAAGCAAAGGAAGAGGAGATGAAGAGGATGGGGCCGAGACTAATAAACTCTAATCAACGCTATTTATCTTTCTTTCTCTCTTCTCCTGTCTCCGCTATCTGTCCTGTGTTGTCTCTCTTTCTGGGCCTTTATCTACAGCTCTGCCGTATCTTTCTTCTCCTTCTGTCATTATCGGCCCGTCTTTGCGTTGCTTCCATCGTATTTTCCACCCTCTGCTGTCAGAAAACTGTCCTCCCTCCAAGCGTTTTGACCACCTCCCGGAATGCGACTTCATCTGTTCACATTTGTAAAATAACCGCTTGGTCTTCAAAGAATTTCAGCTGCACATTCATTGCAATAATGTTCATTATGCAAATTGCTAACACATCTAATGCTACGATCCGTAAGCTTTGCATTACTCTCTTCTTCTTTTTTCTTATTTATTTCAGGGGTAATAACTTCTATTTACATTTAGCACAGGGAATACAGTTTCAGTACATTCCTCCAGATATTGCTTACACTGAATACTATATTGCCTGCTTTGTCACCTCCTTTATCTACACTGAGATTTTTCAATCTATTTCAGACACATTCAAGCATCTCATTGTGTTCTTAATATTCACAGTTTTTCACAGCACCTCCAGCAATCCGATTTGACTAAAGCTCCTGTATAGATAGCTTTAACTCCTCCTGTAGTATTCCCAGACAGGCCCTATGACACATTGTCACGTATTACAGCAACCCAGCAGCAAGAATAGTTGATGTTTCAGCTAGTTAAGCCTTCAAGTGTATTTTTAACCACAGACAGCAGAGTGACCTTTCATCTTTGACAACCATTTGACATTTTGTGCCCATTAAGATGAATTATACATAATACACAGCATGCATGCCCCATAACCATGGCCGTATATGGTTATTTAAAAATCACATATTATACTCTTTTTCCACAAGTTAACCCTAACCCACGTTTTATTTTATTTGATCCGATGTTCAATTACACTGGCCACACCCCATCTCTATTCCTGGCCATTATTTAAACTGAATATAGAGTCTAATATTCATATTTATCAAAAAGAAGCCGTCAACTTTGTCAAATAAACACATAGAGTGATGCCAAGGTGGTCGGATAAGTCTGTCTTGGTTGAGTGGAAAAAACAAAATAAATCTGTTGTGCACATCACAGGAGCTTAAGCTGTTTATTAGTAAGTCAGTTCAAAAGCGAGAGCAGTTGGTGTGTGTGTTTGTGTTCTTGTTTGCTGACGGGCAGGAGGAAAGCAGTTTTAATCACCGCTAACGCTCTCGCCGTGCTGACAGGCTCAGAGACGACCAGTCTCACCCTCTCGCTATGATCAGCCTCATCAGCCGTCTGCTTCGACCTGCAGGCATCTCTTTATTATTTATTTACCTCCAATTTGTCGGTACATATCCCACAGGGAAAGGCATCCTTTGAGAATTTTCCAGGGCTCCTGCAAAAAGTACCTTAACATAGGGACTGCTCCGCTCTGTTTGTATTCTCTCGATTTGGCATATTAAAAAGAATAAAAGTGGACCGAGAAGCCTTGTTTAGAAGTATTATCTGCGATTATCTTAAATCATTTTTGCTCATCTTATCTAAAGCTGACAGCTCATTTCTTAAAAATAATCCCACTAATGGGAGGCCAATTATAGGCAACAAATAACAGTATATTTTTGTTTTTGTTTTGTATTGGTATTGATTTTGAGCACAAATCAAATTAACACAGTCAATAGAATACCACGAGCTCCTCTTTGCCGGCATAGCAAGTTAGACTTAACTTTTATTTTTGAACTTGATGCATCAAATTAATTTGCTAATGTAGAAATAAAGACTGTTTCGATTCAGATGTCACATTTGTGGCCACCAGGGTCAGTTTGTAAGTCATCGGTTTCTCTCAGGGAGCCTCCACGTCTGTGTTTTTCAAGATGTAAAACAATAGCTATATCTCCACAGATTGTGTATTGTTCAAATGTTTCTAATCTATTGAAAAACACGAAATGTACCTCAGTGATTTGTTGCCATGTCTCCTGTCCCTGTGGTCCAATTCAACACGAGTATCGTCCTTGCCCGGACAGAGATCCAGTTCTTTCTTTTCCTTGCTCCAGCATGTTTACAAGCCCGTTTGATGAGCTGTTAACACGGATCAGAGGCGGGATTGTTTGGTTGAATACCGACTACAGGCACTCCAATCCACCTGATTTGTCTCCAGTGAGAGGTGGTTTTGTTGTACAACGGCAGTCACTTCCTGGGTTTTGGTAGCCAATCAGCATTGCGATTGGAGCCAATAGAATGTGTCGCTCAGTGATTTGTTAGTGAAGTAGTTCTTTACAAAAAAATAAAATAATAAATAACGCAACATTTTGAATGTAGTTTTAGCTTTTAAGTCTGGCGTCATTTCACAAAATTAAATTCTTTAATCATAACTAACATTATGATGAATGGAACAACACAATTTGATTAAATCAGTAACCGCACGTATGGGTTTTTATATCTGTTGACCGTTAATCAAAGTTATTTATAATACATTCATCAAGATTCATCAGGAGATAGCACCGGTATATATAAATGAAAGAATGTGCTTTCATTTTGGTAACGAAAAGTATTAAAATCAAAACAAAGACATAAAAAAGACGATCAGAGCGACGACTTACCGATGTCATTACCGATAGACTGGATAAACATTGCAGGATAGAGATACCTGAGGCTCAGTATTATTATCTAAATATGTCACCTGTGCTAAAATAAATTTAAAATGCAATCACTCTATATTTTAAGGCATCTAATTCCTGATCATTGCAGTCCAGTTTAGCTGCGTAACCTCAGTACATACTTTGTTGTATGTGTACAATGTTATACTATGGAGAATACACCAGGGCATCACATAAACAGGAAGGTTTGGCATGCATATAGTCTCCGGTTTCAGGTTTGACGTGCACAAAATCTATTTGTCAAGCGTTGCTTCAATTCAGGCATCATTGCAGATAAAATTATCATCAGTACTTGTGAGAGGAGATCATTGTGAGTCGTTTGCATCGTACAGCCTGATTCTCTACATGTTCGCCTGACAAATAATCTCCCTCGGTGCTGTTTACAAAGCACCTAACAAGTGTTAAATTTGTAGCACTAATCGGGCAAATTGTGAAACCACGGCATTGTGTGCGGTGCAGTAATCCATTCCAGAATTCCATCTTTGTTATTCACTTCCCATCTCATTACCTCAATTCCGCATTTAAGTGCATCGGAGATGAAAAGCGGCTCTCACGCACAATAGAGGGGTATTTTTCAGAGATGCAAACAATAAAAGACTGCATTGCCATTTTTTAAACCTGCCTTCCATTACATATATTTGTCATAAATCTTTTCTGATTTATGAATAATTTAGAAATGGGAGGTATAGTCAAGGCATTCCACAGACACAACATGAACAATGCATGTCGGCACCTTTGATTCCATGCGCTGAAGGTTTACACCTTCGCAGGATTTCTTTTCTCCGCCGTAACCAACGGAAATATTTCACTTCATCACGGCTCGGCCAAAGATGTTAGAGAAAATGCAGACAGTGAGTCAGGAAACACGATGACATTGGCCCCAGCAGAACTCGGAGAGATGTGTTATCATGATAGTTTCAAGGGGGAATCTGGAATTGAATTCAGATTCAGTGGAATATGATTTCTATGGTGAGGTTGTGCGTTTCCCCTGATAAATGGCACACAGACAACAGTCACGCTCTGCACAGAGCACTGCAATAGATGCAGTGAGCACAGACGTCTGCATACAGATGAGCTCTGAAGGAAGAGGATCACCGGGGCATAAACACAACAAAGAGTGTAATGGAGGGTTTGAAACCGAATACTATTTTGTTATCTTTGAAATGCAATTTTTCCACAACATTGTCAAAGTACTAACAGTGTACAAAGTACTTACTTTTTTACTTTACTTTCCGTACTTAAACAGAGACGCAGGAATGAATCTTTGTATGTGGCTTTTCAAATATAATTCTCCTGGATGCATTCGTAGTAGTCGCATTTTGCATTTTGAAAGAGAAAGTGGAAACACATGGCACATCACGCTTCTGAATAAAAGGAGTGATTGGAGAGCCGGGATGGGGCAGCGTGACATTTTCGTGACACGTCGTGACCCACCGATTTAAAAAGCTGTGAGTAGCAAATCGCTGCCAACTCAAATACAAAGACCAATCAACCAAAAAGCCCTTCAACCTGCAGAGACAACATGAGGTCCGGCAGCTCGTTCCTCTTCGGGGTGACGATGAGACGGCCTGTCAGATAAAAGGGAAGGTGAATGACTAATTTGACCAAAGTATTTGTTAAAAAGCTTTGCTCAAGAAGAGACTATGACTTTGGAGTGGGCAGCGATTTTGTTGGGTGTAAATAGGCAAAGACGGTATTGTGAGGGGTCTTTGTGTGTTCTTCTGTGCATTGATTTCATATTGCAATGGATGGATTTCTCATTGAAAGAATTCTGAGCAGGCAACAACGTAGGATTCATTCTGTTCTTGTGTTCGCTAATATCTGTCAGGGATGGGGTAGCATTAAAGACTAAAACACACACCTAATCCAATTATGTCTAATCTAATGGAATATAATCTCATCTATTTTTATCAGTTTTTTGGGATCAGACTACCGTATACATGTGCTTCAGAACTGGAGTGTATTGTTAGCAAGCTGTGACGGGTGATGCATCATCAGCGTAGCAGCGGAAGCAGAAGTGGTTCATTCATTCATAATAATGGGGTCACAGCACCAACATGGCTCCAGGCTGCAAAGTTCTGAGAAGAGGAGTTGATTTCACCATTTGAAAGATGCTATTAATGGCACACCTGTACATCATAACACGACTCACGGTTCACTTCCCGGTGGTGAATGATTGGGGAGCTGCAGGTGATGAATCTGGGTTCTGTATCCTGGGAGGTCATCCTTATGACATCAAGAGCGATTAGGGCCTTGTCCCCAATCTATCAGGGGACAATCGGTGCATTTCATCATCACATCTACCCACTTTTTGCTTGCTCCCCCCCCCCCCCCCCCATGGGGAGAAACACAGCCATTTAAGTGTGTGGTCATGGACAAGGTCTCGGCAAAGCTGTGCGTATGGACATTTTTTGCGTATATGTGTGTGCTTTTACATGTCTACACCTCAAAGACAAAGGGAGAGGAGGAGCAGCTCAGCACTATCTCGCCCCTGAGGAGTCATCCATCACCAGTGGATCTGACCCCGGAGGACAGCTGTGGTCCTGTGGTACATGGACTCCCCCCTGGATGGAGCCAAGGCTCTGCTGCTCTCTACGAGGAGCCTGGAGGAGGGGCTGGACTCATTAAGCATACTGTACGGCTGACAGGTATGGGGCTCCGGGGAGCCATGTTGTTTTGTCCTTTAGTCTTAAATAAGTATCCATCTTTGTGACTCTCTTCATGTCTTTTAGCCCCTCTGTCCTTCTGTCTGTCGAACTCTATTAAATTTGTGCCAATTATTACCTCCACAAAGGAGGTTCTGTTTCTGCTGACGCTGTGGAATTTCTAGTGGGCAAATGGATTTGTTGTGTCTTCAAAAGTAACGGATCTAGAATCCAGAAGAAATCGCCATTTCTGAAAGTGTGTTTTTTGTGAATAACATCTAAACTAATAATGATATAAATGTGAATCTAATTGTTAAAGGTTTGTTTTCATTGTTAAGGAATATAAACATATAGTAAATAATGGGCCATTATCTAAAGTGGATTTCACACCCTCCAACATAAATTGACTGCTCACTTCCGCATGCAAATACTCTAATCGGCACTGGATTCAGTTAGACGTGGATTAATATAGTATTTTGTTAACTGCACCTCATGGCGAGTTTCCTCGTTGCCGTGGCCACCTGAGCCAGGTCACAACATTACTCTGCTATGATAGGTTATGCTCAAACCGCTCAGCACAAATTGAGTTTTTCCAGTGGCAGGGGCATCTGTGTCCTTGGACAGAAATCGTCTCGTTCTCCTCCAAAAAGTCAAAATGGTGGCAAATGGTAAACCAGAGGTAGAATATGTGTACATTTTTCTTGTGAGGAAAAGCCCTTGAGGCCAGGCAAGGAGTTCTCAATAGAGTGATGAATTTTGGAGCAAAAATATTTATTCAGCTTGATGAGCATCAAGAAGAATCAAAGGTTAACGGCACATATGTCAACAAGCGACCAGTTACAAACTCCCTCTTCTTATTCTTGCATTTTGAAGATGTGATTATTTTATCCGTTTCTGCATCCGCTCTGTTTCTTTTCTCCTCATTTTACATCACATGATGATCTGCAAAATAAATCCCCTTCTTGCTAGTGAAATGACTGACCAGCAGTGGAAGCACACTGTTCAGGCTACGTTGTGTGTTAATGCCACTCTGTCACCGTTTGCTTTCATGTAACACAACTGAACACTGTTCTGCCTTGATCTCTCTCTCTCTCTCTCTCTCTCTCTCGCTCTCTCTCTCCCTACCTCTTCCTCTCCGTCTCTGGGTACTTGGCGGTATCTATCCCTGAGGGCCGATCAATAAACTGCAACAGTTTTTCAATGAAATCTACCCTGTGCTACAGGAGAAACGAAACGCTGTCCAATCGAACAATGACTTTATTTTGATTGACTCTCTTTCTCCCTCTCCCTCGCTCTCTCCATTTCTATATATTCTTTTCCCCTTACTCCCTGTTTTGTACTCAGTGCAAGGAGGATGATTGAAACAGCAGTCAGAGGCCATGGCTGGAGGC
Organism: Brachionichthys hirsutus; assembly: GCF_040956055.1. NCBI lineage: Eukaryota > Metazoa > Chordata > Actinopteri > Lophiiformes > Brachionichthyidae > Brachionichthys > Brachionichthys hirsutus. Next base: position 12,967,431 of record NC_090898.1, read on the forward strand.
TTTCATGATGATCTTTGTGGATGGCCATCCCGCCATGCACAGGCTTCGTGAAACACACCCGAGCAATGCAAAGGAAATGATACAAACCTCTGGGAGGTGAGATGTTTACATGTGTGGTCAAAGAAGAGACATAGCTGTCAAGTAAAACACTTTCATTCGAGCCAAATACAAAGCTGACAAAGCTGCAATGTGTCTCTGTGTGTGTGTGTGTGTGTGTGTGTGTGCATGTGTGTGTTTGTGTGCGAGTACACAAATGACGACCATATGGAAAAGCCGATGAACAGGTTGGCGATAAAAATTTGTAGGTGTGGGACATTACTGAAAATGTCAGCAAGTTTATTTCTAGAAATTCATCATCAACATCCCCTTTAATTCCTTTTGGGGGCATACAAGTATGACCAAAACAGCAGCTCATAAAGTTGGCTTTAATTTTGGGTAAGTGTGCAGCTGTGATATCCGACAGTGAGACGCATGTGCTGTCCGCAGTAGGCCCCGTACATCACTTGCTGCTAAATTATGATGAATCAGCGAGTAAAGGGGATGAATTGTATGATGAACGGCATGGACTCCCTTATTTTCTTACAGTACATGCTATTCCCACATATACATTATAGGGGAAGGCCACAGGATACTTGTTAACACTCTTTTTGTCTCCAGTTACAAATAAGACACTGGCGGGATAAAGTGACCTTGCTGTTGGTGTTTTTACACTTGTGCAAACATGGACCATGGGTGACCTGCAGTGTGAGCGAGCTGGGCCTGCACGATAATAGAACCCGTTCAGTAGCAAGCGCCGTGTGATCAACATGCCCCAGAGAGAAGCGTTTGCATCTGGACGGCTTCCAAGGCCACAGTCTGGGGTTGAAAGCCTTGAATGATACTACCCCCCCCCCCCTTCGCTCATTCACCACATAAATAATTAAAACTGAAATCTTGAACAAAAGTCAGTACTTGTGTTTACTGCCAACTTAGTCAGTGTATATTATTACCTACTTAATCATGATTTTATTTTGTTTAGATAAATCTCTTGGTTTTATATAAAAACAATACACTTGAGGTTCAATTAGGAGGCTGATGGATAATAAATCAGTGCATCTTATCAATGTAATCAATGTTAAACTTAACACACACATACGTGCACACACACCTACACACACACACACAATGAGTAATAATCGGACAATGACCACCGACAGTAAGTCCTTCCTCTTTGCAGTCGATTCAGACTTTGAATATTTTATAAGAGAAAAAAAAAAGAGGCTAAATCTTTTTACTCACTGAAATTGCGGTTTAAGAGTTTTCCATAAAATCCCATCATTGATTCACTCTCTTTTGGGAATCCTATCTCTCTCCCTAGATGGCATTTCCATTACTCCATAAATCTGAAATAGCAAACATCATGTTTGTATCAGGCCACTAAAGATTTAATATCATTATCCCAAACTGCGATTTTATGTTCACTTGTCTTTTACACCCTGTTGCTTTTGCTATAACATCGACTTCAGTTGTAACTGGCTCACGTATTATGAACACATGTAATGTTCCATTAGCATCAACTTCCTTTGTGCATGGCTGAGAGCAGTAGTCTGATTCTAGCGCTGCACGACACCATATTTCTTTATATCCTAAATGTTCTTTTATGTTTACCTCTAAATGGAGCGGTTCTGGGCATCATTTAACATGTTTTTAATGTTTTTTTGGTTGTCTATGCTCTAGCGATCATCTTTAGTGCATTAAGGCCATTCATTCTTTTGTATAAATTACAGTTAGAATTCAGAGCGCCCAATACACTGATCCTGAAGTTGTCATACCGTGTATAGAGTTTCTATAAATTCTTCCATCAGTAAACCACATGATGCACAATAACAGTCATGTTATGGGATAATATCAGGCCAAAAGAAGTTAAATCAAGATTTGAGATTAAAAGTAATTTTCTATTTTACAACTTCCGAGATTGATTTATTCTTTTCAGGGAATTTTTTGTTTCTGTTCGATCTCAGGCACACACACACAAAAAAACCTCTGACTGGTCATACTTCATTATTTTTGTAGAAGCATTGACTTTGAGACATCACAGAGTCGGATCTCCTCCCTACCGTGAATGTAAGAAGTTTTTCATTCATCCGGACCTCTGCCAGAGTTTTCCTTCTATTGTCAAATTGCTTCAGTTAATTTTTAAGGCAGCTGCTGCCCTTGAGGGGAAGAAAAACCAGCCAGAATCCAACGTCTTGATTTACATCAGTCCGTTTCTAACTGGATTGGATATATGTTCCATTACCATTTAATGAAAAACAATATTTGATTTCCATTGAATTCTGTGGCGTAGTTTTGACTCAAAGCAAATGCATTTTAGGCCTGGTTTATGAATGTATTATGGGTCAAGCCCAGTGACATGTGGTGGGTTTTCCTGTATGTATTCTATTTATTGAAATATTGCTTACTTTTACATCTAGTTTTCAAAACTCTCATGTTGTCCTGTATCATTCCCACCTTCATACATTTTTTATTCAGGTACCTTCACGCCGGGTCGCAGCCCAATTACTGAGTGTGAACTCTTCTTCGTCTAGTTTCAGACCAAACAGACCAGTCGGTCGGAGTCGGGAGGCTTGGCCCGGAGGGGATCTCATAACACACAAACAGGATTCAGTGCCTGCATCAGCAGGATGGTGACATTGATGCTCGGGCTCGCTATCCCTGCTACTCTTGCTTCCACTGCATTGTTACATGTCCAGATACTATCTTTAATTCTACTTCCTTTAAACAAGGTTGATGTGAGGGTCATTAAACCTCCATTCATGACGTTAATTACCTGATAAGGCTTGCTGAGGTAAGACGGACAGAAATGCTTTCAGCAGAGAAAGCGGATTTTCTTCAGCAGTGAACAGCTGTGCTTTATTATCCAGGCTGATTGCATGTACCATCATCATCATCATCCCCTATCCGGAAAAGGGTCGCTTTATTTTGTATATCTGAGTCTCCCGAGAAGAAGCCATTATTAAATTCATGACGTTCGTGAATGAAATCCTCCTGACTGATGTTGTGAAAGTGTTTTCATGTAAATAAGCATGTTTTGCATTTTGAGTGCAGGTATAAATTAGATATACAATTCAGTCTGTTTGCATTTAAATCAACGGCAAAAATAGTTTGTCATACGTTTGTGCCACAGATTAGCATTTGAAAAACACATTTTTCTTTTTTAAACAGTCCAGTTTTTTTTCTTTTTATAATTATTGGCTTTTACTATTGGCTATTACTTGCAAGAGCATCATTTTAATTGCATCTGATTTTTTTTTTTTGTTCCATGACAACGGAGACAAATTCTGAGCATTTGAGGTTGTGGAATATCCGGTATTTTCACTTGAATTAATTGATTGAGACAATCAGCAGTGGACGGAATGTTTTTAATTCAACCTTTTTAATCGTGTTGAGATTTTTATCTAAACTTCCACCTGGAAGCTTTTTAAAGCAGCGCACAGGATGATGTCTCGTCACTCAGCGAGTTATCTGCCTTAAATATGCACAGGTGAAAATTCACAAGAGAAAATTGGGGTCAAGCTTTTATTTGATTAAACGGGCTTAATATTAAGGCAATAAAGTCTCTAAATCAATCACGAGCATTAATGTGGTATCTTTTACACATTAAAAATGTAGTAGAGCTACAGGGAAGAAAAATGTTATCCTCAGTCTTCAAATTAAAGAAGACTCGGAGCAGTTTTGGTGAATTTATTACCAGTGTGTTGCACATAAAAAAAACCTGAATGCTTGTACTCTGCTTAGTTTTGGCTCAGGGGGGGGCAATAGCCAGGAAGATCATCTCAGACTTTTGGACATATCATAAAAGAGCTGCGAATCTTCCATGTGCTTTGACCGCATCTGACCCACTTATTGCAGAGAGAGTCTGGGTTACAGCAGTCAAGCCTTTTGAAGATGAAGTTATGGAGAGGCGTGAGAACCTGACAATGGCAATGAAAACAATTAGCCAGAAACAGTTTGAAATTAATTTAGTTGTGTAGATGTGCATTTGCAAAGTGCATTTGTGGCCGTATTTGAACCCATATATGGACACACAGAACACATGAATTGCAAATGATTGAATAGTGAGCCAATCATGCGCAGAAGAAATGTAATAGGGCGGGACAAACAATCTTATTGGCAGGAAATTTGACAGAACCCTGATTCCGAAATGAAATGAGACAGTGATCACCAAAATCAATCAGAAAAATTGCTATATTCAATTGTAATGAGCCATAATGAAGTGGAAGTATAAGCATATTATCTCAGTAACAGAAACAGCAGCACCGAGTCCATTTTTCATGGTTGACACCGCCAGCAATTATGTGCACGGCCAGTCAAATGTTTGGACAGACTGTCTCATTCAATGGTTTTCTTTATTTTCATGACTATTTATTTTGTATATTCTCAAAACTATGAATGAACACATAGGGAATTATGTAGTAAAAAAAATTGTTTTATATTTTTATATTTTAGATTCTACCCGGTTACGGATAGAGCAGTTAAGAAAATGAATGCATAGTTGTCAACTCAATAACCAACCTGACTTCTCCACAACACTGATGGTCCCAACCCCATTAAAAAAAGGCAAGAATACCCACACATGAACCGTGACCAGGCACACCAGCGAAGTGAAAACCATTTCAGGTGATGCCCTCATGAAGCTCATTGAGAAAAGGCAGAGGGTTTGCAAAGCTGCCATCAAAGCAAAGGGTAGTTATGTTGAGAATCCAAAATGTAAAACATATTAAGAGTTGCTATACAAACCTTTGACTGGTATATACTGCATATGTGTACATATATATAAAGAGATAGAGCGAGAAAGAGGATACCCAGAGGGTCAACTCCAGGGTCGCAATAAACGTTAATGAAACATAAAGCTAATTCACTTTAAACTCCATCAACCCATTTCCCCCGATGCCATTAATGCCGCCATACAGTGCCTGCATTAGACAGGCTTCCCTGCATGCCATCTGCTCGGGCTGCAGCAGCGGACGAGGGCCCAGCAGAGCATTTCACCCACAGGAGGCCTTATTTGGCTGAATCTCGGCACACACAAGATGGTCAGAGCCCAGTCAAATCACCTCTGCGCCCAAGCACCTGTGAGACAATCCCTCAACTTTATACCGAAGATTTTTTTCTTCTTTTTTTTTTTTTTAGCTCTGACCCGATTTCGACCTGGAAATGACCCAGCTCCCTGAAGAGGGAGCCATCAGAGGCATTCTGTTGAGCTTTAGGAAAGATATGCAGGAGCCGTTACCCCTACAAATATAGAGCCAGCAAAATTAGGGATTTGTTCTATTCTGTTTATGGTAATTTCCTCAGACAATCAGACATAAATCCATCACACATGCTGAAAATTCCACCTACAATGCCAACACACAAAGCCACACAGACTCCAACACTTTGTCTCAATCATTTTTACACACCCACATCGGTCCACTCACCAACCCACATGCAGAACAACACACAGACACACAAGCACACGAGGAATGAAGGTTGAGGAGAAGAGAAATAGTTCAGGTTGAAAATGGGCTACGGTGCAATCAGTGGAAACGCAGGGGGAGATTCAATTAAATTTCTCTCTGCAGAGGAAATGCCGTACTCACAATATAAGCGTCTGTTCAGTTTCCATTATGTTGACACCAACCACGAATTACAATGAAAACAGCTCCACAACAGCTTCGATTCTCCTGAAATGTTGGCCGTAAGTTATTTTTTACAACCTCTGGCTATGATTCCATCATTTGAGCGCTTGCTTTGAATTAGCAACTCAATGAGAAGTCATCTAATTTTAAGATAAGGAAATTTAAATGAGCATTTTTCAATGCATTTTTTACATTTTCTGCTATTTCATGAATTTGGCAATCTTACCATTCAATTGTTTTTTTTAAAGCATCCCAATCAAAACCTCCAGAGTTCAAGCCCAGTACTGGACAGTTCTGATAGATGTTTGTCTCAGGATATGCTGTTTAGTGAAGAGAGGATATAAGGAAAAAAGAATTTCAAACTAAGTGAAAAGTCTCAGAGGACCATCAGTCAGATGACTGAAACACTTAAGAGCTAAAATAGAGCCAGCCAGGCAGGTAGCATAATTAGGCATTTTAAGTGCTTTACATAATACAGTCAGTCATAATGAAGGCCCTGTGGGATCCGGAAGCTGGGCCGATAGTGTCACTCTATCGAAGGAGCAGCATTCACAAGAAGGCTGAAGAAAGACAGAAAGATCAAATGGAGAGGAAGAATGTGATGATGCATAAAAAAAAAAGCTACAGCTACAAAATATTAAAATTAAAATAGTGAAATGGAGTTCATTTTGCATACATTTCCATTTGCCAAGAAAGAAGCCAAAGTCAAAGATGATTTGAATTTTTAGTCGTCTCCCCAGAGTGCAAAAGCATGTCAAGACAAACCTAGGAAAAAAACAAGAAAAGGATTTTTGAAAATACATAATCATACATTATATGACAAGTCTATGCCTTCACACACCTTCCTGTCTTTGTCTCTCTCTCTTTCTCCCCCCCCCCCCCCCCCCCCACCTCCGGCTTTCATACATTGATGAGTGAACCGCTTGACGTTGACAGAGGATTGATACAAGCGCTTAATGAATTATGTTTTATTAATGGTGCCATAATTGTATTACCTGCTGGCAGACAGAAGTCGTTCATCTTTCTCCTTGGAGGTCGAACAATGGAGGAAGAAAAACGCGTCTGCAAGACATCGACACTCGGATGGTTCTAATGTTCAAGAGCTGCTCTTGCACTTAGAGAAAAGAAAATCTGTCTTTCTTCAAGTCGTCCAACATTTTTAAAAGGAAATGTTATCCAAGATTCATGTAATTTTGTCAAAACGACACTTGAGATTAGTAATATTTTCTCAGTGGCATGGTCCTGTGAACCAAAGCAATTGAAGAGCAACTGAATCAGTTTCTTTTTCTGGATGCCATAGAAAGATTTTGAATAAAGAAATCATTTCATCATCATTATGTACGGGAAATAAATGATCTATTAATGAAATTACTGTCATGTTATCTTAATATAGATTAGAAAAATCTCTTTCATCTGCTTCCAAAGAGAAAAGGTTATTGACAAAGGTGTACTAAAACAAAACAAAAACTTGTTTGTCAGAAGATTAGAAATAAGAAAAAATACTTTTATTCAGTCATTCCAAGTCCTGCTCAGAAAAAGTAAGCGTGAATTTTGGTAACATATTTTAATGCTGTTTGAAATTAAATAACACCTGGGGACATCAGAGCACTGTCATGTGCTTGTCAGATTATTTTTGTGTACTGGAAAACACACTCGTGTGCCCCTTTATGGAGTGTGTGCGTGCGTCTACTATCCAATTTTGTGCGTCTCTACGCTGAACATCGTGTTCCTTGCAACCACAAAGAAGATGTGCAACAACAATTTTAGGAAACATTGATGAGAAGTTCAAAGAAACTATTTATGCCTCTGAAAGGACAGGAAAAGACTGAAAAAGTAATAAGCACATAAAATATCAAGTCACGAGGCGTGTGTTCAGAGGCCCTCAGAGTCCTTGATAGGGCCTGTCTACAGAGATGAATGTTTTTCCTGTCCCTTTAGATTTTCTCCAAACTGTTTCCAGGGAAACCGGATTCAAAGACTCTCCTCACCTCACAGTTCACATGCATTTTTGTTGTGTTCTTTTTTACTCATGCAAGGAGCCATGGCCAGTCCAGAGAGCACCCCTTGTTTTGGTGTTTCTCTGCATCCAACACTTTAGGGTTGATGCTTTAATGCAATCTGGGACAGGAACATGCAAAAGGGATTCTTTGCATACTGTCTAATCGGCAGAATCATATTTTTTTGCAAGGTTTTGCTTCATCGACCCATCCCTCTCCTGCACACCTCTCTGAAAATAAATGTGCAAAATATGTGAATATGTGTGTTGTTGTTGTTGTCGTTGTTGTTAAGCATGTTCCTGTATTGGAATATGGTTTACTGCCACAAGAGGATGGGTTTACGTGTGAGTCCTGCCTGAGATTCCTACTGAACTGACTGGAAGACACTTTTTTTAAGAGTAATTATGAGCATAATTTGTATTTGTTGCATTAAATCTTACCCGTTAAAACAAATATTGCACCAGTCACAATACAATTTACAAATACACAGTAAAATAATTGTCTGCATTTTCATAATTGAATACAATTTACATATGCAGATTAATAAAATACATATTGATATTGATTAGTCATGAATTTTAAGCAGGTATATCACGAAGCTCTTCTACTATAAGACACTAAAGTCTACTTAATTTCACCTAAAAATATCAGCTCCCCTTTCAAAGAAATGTATTCCAGTGAAATGCAGCATGAAGTCAGAACAATTCATCAGGGGAGGAGATCAGTAGGGAATCATGCTGTAATCAGTTCGGGAACAACACTAAACATCAGTAAGGGAAATCTGCATTTATCTACTGCATGAAATGACGTGTCTGCAGAATAAATGCTGAAACGACTCCAGAGAGCGTGGAGAGGGTTATGGATCCTCCAAAGACTGATGATCCTTTTTCCCCACAGGAAGAGACACTAAATGCAAAGAGATGCACACGTACAAACAAATAAAAAAAACAACGAGCAACAGTTCAATGCATCAAAGCCTGGTTAAGACGCCGGACGCACAGATCAGGTTGCTCCTACTGTACTGTCGGCTTGTCTCGTGAGGGGTCGCCACAGAAAATCAGCGTTCTCTGTCCTTTGCATTGTCCTCCCCAGCACCAGCCACTCTCATGTCCTCCCTCACTATGTCCATGTATCTTCAGGTTTATTTATTTACGTAATCATATGGTTTCTTTGCTGGTCTGTTTGTTTGCCTGTCTGCTTGCAACATAACTCAAACGGCTACAGACGGATCTTGCTGAAACGTTAAGGAAATGTTGGGAATGTTACCAGGAAAAGATGATTAGATTTTGGTGATGATCCAGAAGAGATCCTGGATTCTGGATTACTTTGAAATTGTTGTTAACGTTGCAGTCAATGAAGCTTCAAAGTTTATTCCTCAATATCTCATGTCATGTCGGGTGGGGACCTCTATCTTACCACCGAATTTCATCTGGATCAGATCCGGATTGCTGATACGGTCGCGATCCTTTGAAAAATGGGGGCACACATTGCGTTTGGCAGGATTACGGAAACACTGCTGGATGGATTGCAGCGAAGGTATTTAAAGCACCCAGAAGGATCATGCCAAGGAAAGGTATGTGAGGGGAGGGCAGAGTCGCAGGTAAGAGGCAAAGCATGCAATCAAGACTATGGAGGCGAGAGGAATTATAATGCTCCAAGGCTGCAGCAGAGAGGGGCCTGTCAGATCTACTGTTGTCCCAGCTCGACCACTCCACCACAAGGACGGCAGCAGCGAAGCCTCCAAAATGAAGAGAAAAAGTTTTCTACCTCTCTCCTCCAATGCTGGCTGACAGGAAACAGGTTCAGCTAAAGAGGCAGTTGACCGTGAGAACACATTTTCATTATTTATTGCCGTTTGTGTGGCCATGTTACATTTTCAGATGGAAAGGCTGAGAGATGTGACGGCTGCTTGAGAAATGTTCTGTTTGCACTCTGTCTGGTAGCCGCGACGGATACATTTGCTTTGGACTGTCATCAGCAGAATATTGTGAGGCTTTTTGAAAAGCTCCATTCTCCTGCTCAGGCTTGATGTGAATATATATCTGCTGCACATTGTTTCGGGCGCTACATGGACTCACACCGTTACATGTTTTGACCGAACGGAGTGGCCTCTCTTTACATTCCATTCAATCCACTTGAATCATCTTCTCGTTTCGTCGCCATGAGGCAAGGTTAGCTCGCTCCGTCAAATTGATCCATTTTCTTAAATTGCTCAAAAGATGTATTCATTTCAGAATTAAATTACAGTGTGTCTACCACCGTGGAGACAAGCTAAATTGCTGCGTGATATAGTGGGAAAAGGGTCATGCAATCGTGGAAATGAATGAAGCTTGATAAACAGAGCCAGGTAGACGTCCTACTCTGCAGCAGGAGGTACTTTATATTACCTGAGCACCAGCATTCATCCATATTTATGGAGAACATAAGGATGCATTTTCCCTTTTCTTGTTAAAGAAAGGGGAAAACATCCTATTAAGAGTTTATAGTCATGCACTGTGAACTCTGATGGTTGTGCAGCACAGCTTTGACACGAGGGCCCAATCCCAATTCTACTCTTAAGCCATAGCACTTGCCCCTATTCCCCTATTTTGCGGAAGAGTGGCCTGACACTTTGAAGGGTAGTGGTCGTATAGCAGAAGATGTCAGGGAATTTTGTCTGCACTATGCTCTGCTGCAATCAAACTTTACTGTCTCCTATCTGCTCCTGAAACGGTATTAAATAACAATCATCAAAGATTGTACAGTTAAATTGACCTTTAGGTAAAATATCTCATCACTTGAGTAAAAGTAGTGAGATTTGCATGAAATTTTACCCACATTAAAAAAAACAAATTATCTAAATGTGAAAATATAAATGATTCAGTAAATAAATATAAATTCAGTATTCACTGAATTATTTTTAATTAAAGCAGATTTGGAAATTTTTCTAAATGCTTTTATTAATATACGAATGGAACATTGATTTTTTTTTTTCTTTTTTTTTAAAGGAAAAGAAAAGCAATACATGAACAGTAAAATGAAAAACACCGCCAATGAAATAAAGTAAAGGTTTAAAGAGTCCTCAACTCTGTGGAGTTCTGAACACAGATATACTGTCTATATATATATATATATATATTTTTTTTTAAAACAGCTCAATAAATAGGTTCATTTGGGGAACTGCTTTTCAATAGAGGAAATATTATGAAAAGGGCTCTTACATCTTAAATGAAATATTTTTCCAAGCATCAAAATAATGGCAAAGTAAGATGAAGGTGAAGAAGGTGAAGGTAAATCAAAGCAATGAAACACTTAAGTTAATATTTCTCTTTTGGCAAATATAATCTTGATAATCATCTTCCGTTCTATACACAGTAAATCGAAGTGTGAGCATACAAGGTTGTAAAGGAAATTAGTGAGGACATGAAGAGCACTCTTTTTGAAATACAAAAAAAGTTTAAAGCTTTCTAGTTGGGTTTTTAATTACATGAATTTGATGTCCAATTCAAAACACAAAGTACAAACTCCTCTGTCCTTGGGAAGAAGGAAGCGAGAGACAGAAAACATTCTAATTTATTTAATTTAGGAGTTATTCCTGCAGCACTGTTTTTGATTGTCCATAGGTTACATTGAGCCAGCAATGAACTGAGCAGTCTCAGTGCCAACGTAATCATGTTTCTGTTCTGTTTAATTAAGCAAATGTCTGAGAAATCAATTGTTGGTTCTCCAACCCACGTGAAGCGTGAACTGAATGCACATATCTCGCTCAAGCATGCCCAAATATTAAAGTTTCAGAGCGCTGTGAATTAATGTTTAATTCTGGAAATGTTAGGCAGGGAGAGCAATATGTTCCTTATCCCCCTTGCCCCGGGCTAGTTGGCAGCAATGAGGCTCAGTGTAGCTTGAGTCAGGTCCTGTTTACCACAGGGGGGGGTAAGAGTGGGAGAAGCCACAACAACACAGACGTCAACAGTCCTCCAGAATTATTGTTGCTATACCTCAGAGGCAGATTACAGATTAGGAGAGCATCTTCTAAAAAAAAAACGTGAGGAACACGGATGCCTTTGGGTTCATGTCCTTGAAAGTACCTACATGCACGCCTATATAAAGGCGGTCCATCCTAAATGTGAAGCCGAGCATGTCCGACATGCAGGGCTAAGGCTCTGCCTCATTGTTAAGAGGATGTGCGTTATTAGAGTCAGTGACGCTGATCGAATATGTCACGCAATGACACAGATTAAGTGTTACAGCCTGACAGAGATTTAAAGTATGCTGACCACGGTAAATTACCAAAGAAAGGTAGATGGGCTAAAGGCAGGCCTCCAAGATGTTTCATGGAATTAGCACGTCGGGAAGCAGAGAATTGTGTGGATCCCGGATGCATGAAGTCAGGCGTCAGTTCTTTAATAACACAAAATAGTAGCGATGTTACGAGATGTGACGAGGCTTCGAAGCGTGCGCCGAGTAACGAAGGGGGGCGCTTATCGTGGCTTAGGGGAGGAGCCACAAATGATGACGTCCGAAGCCTCGCTGCCCGGCTGCACCACGTGATCGCTTCGGGAAGTGGTTCAGATTGTGCCGCACGGTTTGGGTCCATTGAAGGAAAATTGCGGGTACCTGCTTGACAAATTGAAACCTTGTGCGTGTGCTCATTTCTACATGTGTTCATGCATGTGAGCACGTGTGACGTACAAGTACGTGCATGCGGGTCCAAGAGAATTGCTTTCCACTGTTCTTTGTGATCCATTTGGCCCATCTTTCTGGCGAGCCCTTCCAACCGCTCACATACCTGCGTGTTTATCTGGTGTAGTCAGCTCCTCACCTGTTCGCGCCTCCCCAATGAGCCCTAGCTGGCATCTCCTCAGCTCCCACTGCCTCCAAACACCCCTCTGTTCAGCTAAAGAGCTCTGTGTGTAAAAAAAAAAGACCCCCCCCCGCTGGGCTCCCAGAATGGTTCTTATTTGCAGGCCATCTCTCTTCTCTTTGCTTTTTTTTTCTTTCTGATTCACATTGTCTCTCGCTGCAGCCAATTTTGGACCCTCCACAACAAACGGATGAAAAACACTGGACGTGAAATGATACGGTTGTTTCCTATTGAAACGAAATCAAGCCTTTGATGACTTATCGTTTTATTGGCGTTTCCCTCTGCTCTGCCAAAATCTGCCGTCGCAAACACCAGGTTCAAAAGCAATTTTTAAAAAAGGGAGGACATTTTCTATAGCTCCCAGTCTGCCTGACCCACACCTGCTTTTGAAATCACACAATGCCCGATTCCTCCTGATAGACAGAGATTTGGGCTGAGAATTTTCCTGTTCAGATCAGTGCTTCGCAAGCGGTACAGGCGGCTTTAAGAGGATTATATCAGCGACGCTCCATTTTCCATCTGCATGGTAAACCATTTAACATTAAGGCCTCTCGTCTAAATATAAAGCTTAAAGTCTGTTAGCGAGGCTTTTTCTCCTGCGTCCCTGTGATGAAATTAAGGATAAAGCCAGCAAAAGGAAACTGTGCTGTTCCCCTTGCGGTGTGGAGAATTGGTGTGGAGATGTGATTTACAGACATAGCTGTCAAATTACTGGCTCCAGCTGTGGAAAAGGAGAGGCCAATGCGCTCGCTGCGTTTTCTCTCAGAGCCCGATGCAGCGCGGCGCAGTGTGGTGCTGCGTTCTGTCATGCAGCGGGGTCGGGCGGGTCAGAACATGGGCTGTATCCCTCTCTGCTCCTGCACAGAAAAGCTAAACGTCAGCCTGAGACTTATTTTGCCTCCTGTGTCTTATTCCAACCCTCCTCCTGTTCCTTTCAGCTCGTATCAATTAATCCATGATGCCTAAATGACCCTGAGGGAAGCCAAATGTGCATGTCTGGGATTTCTCCCTAACTCTATGCACTGCAAATTACATCCGCTGATGACCCTCATGCCATCAACCTCTTCCTCTCTCCCTCCACTCCTTGTCCTTCGTCCTCTAAATATGGACGCAGCACTCCGCAGAACATGTAATTGGGTTAGACTCCTTGTTGCCATGTCCCATCCCATCTTCAACCGCTTATCCGGGGCCGGGTCGCGGGGCCATGTTGCCATGTTGCACCATCAAAGGTTGTTGTTGTCATAACTGTAAATTAAATGTGAAGTTACCTGCCATTCACACACACACACTCACACACATGTATATTCAAGTAATGAGCACATTTTCACCAGTAAAGTATTTACTGGCACTTGGTGACTGTTACCTATTGTTAGAAATAAAATATCTTTATAGATATTTATAGATAGATATTTATCTTTTATCTTTATGGATGTGTTGAAATGGTGAAGGTAGTCAGTCAGGTGTGTTATAACCAAGATTGTTGTTTTTTTTATCCTAAAAAGGAACACATATTCTGTGGAGTAGAATATTATTTATTGTAGTCTATATGAAGCTGCCTGGGGTTTGAGTGTTGGTGCAGTCGGAGATCAGATGTAGGTAGGCAGGAGATGGGACAGCCAGAGAACATTGGGCTGGAGCTGCCAACACGCTGGCAGGTTACAAAGTTGAGAGTGGAGGAGAATGTGTTATGGTCAGCTTATAAGGCCAATAGATCCTGGTAACTTGACCCAGGCCATGACACACAGCATATAAATGGCACCAATAGAGCCAGTATATGTTCTGTATATTGTGTCAGCGAAATAATAATAAAATTATGAATAGAGCCAAACTGAACACAAATATATATATAGAAAAAACCCCAACAAATGTATGTGGAAAGTCATTTCTCAATACGGTGCTTGGATCCGTCATTGGGTTCATAATGTTATTGAATCAGAAAACAAAAGATGGATCACCGGCGCCAGCCTGTGGAGGATGTCACTAACACAAGAGCCCAGAATCAGAACTTTCTTGTTTGTCAGAAAAGAGTATAAATGTATTTTTTTATTATCTGTGATCTCCTTGAGTGACATTATGTATAAACTGTAGATCGACAATCATTCATATTTCAAGAGAAGATATTTTGACACGCGTCCCCCTGGAGGACCTTGGTTTAGCTTTACACCTGGCTGATTTCTTCTTCTTCTTTATTACAAAGAAAAAAGGCAACATTCAAAATAAAGATATCCCCATGCAGGCGTTTATTTCGAATGACCAAATGATGAAACGTACACAACCTTACGTCTATCTCTCAAATCTGTTCAGTTGAATATTTTGAGAGATGGCACTGAAGAATTAATGAGGTGTTTTATTATTTTCCGGTTTCAGCTGGTCCACCCCTGGAGTTCATAAAACTGTCAATATGAAAATGGTGCCATGCACCGGATGGAATTTATCTTTCTGTTTAGCATGTGGTTGTTTTCCCTGCTCTCTGTCTCTAGTTTTTATATATATATATATATATATATATATATATATATATATATACACAGCGATAAGAATGCTGGCCAGATATGGAGATGTGTGTGAAGCATTCATTGTGTCAATGCAATAATGGTGCTTTTGAGTTATGTGTCTGGGGAACGCAGGATGGCAGCCCCCATTGCCTCAACTCCCAACCATCTGTGCCGCATCCCACTCGGCAGCACTTTCCTGCCTCAGTCGCTGTCTGTTTATCGCTTGATTTTCTGCGACAGTCAACATTTAAACTATTAATAGAACACGATTCAGGTCATATTAAACTATACCTGTCTCAAAACAGGTATCCAATAAGATAGAAATCGATCAATGCTTTGTTATCACCTCAAGCAGCGCTACCGTGGAGAAGAGTTATTTTGTCTACATTGAGAAGCCGTTATATAAAGTTGAAAAGCGATGTTTGCTCAGAAGACATAATAGAAACTGATGGATGTTACCGTCATAAATGAATGTGAATGCATTACATCAGCAGCAATTCTTTTTTTTTCTGTCATTATTAATTCTCAATTTAATGTGGCAAATTTATTTGCTAGCTGGATTAATGTCCAAGTGCCGTGTCGTGAAGTGTTCATAATTCAATAATGAGACCGAAGCTACAGCCCCAGCAGGGAGTGTAAGAGAGGAGTAATGGTGAAAGGTTTTAGAAAGCCCTTTCAGGTCCATTTCTATTAAAGCTACTCTTTATGACTGCTAGAGTGCAAAAATGAGTATCATAGCAGCTAATTTAATCGCTGTGGATGTCAGAATATTTTTTTATTTTTTATTTCCCTTCAGAAGGAAAAGAAGAAAGGACGCTGTGGCGTTTATGTCATTGCTCAAGCATCCATCTGGCAAGAAAATCAATTACATGCTTCCGACAACAACATTTATAAAAATTGCACACAGACCTAATTGGAAAACAGTTTCTTGATGTGGATTACATCCAGAGAAATTTGTATTATTACTATTATAAATGCAATAACACTCTTTCTGTGAAAGTTGTTTCGCTGTGACTGAGAGTTGAATGGGGATTTGCACGGAGAGGAGAGGTCAGACTAATATCCTCTAAAAGCTGAAGATGCAGTTTTTTCATTAAAACAGTCGGTGTCAGCTTTATTCCAGCCACATGATGAGGACTAATAATTAATCTGAGGCCCATGGGGAAAGGTTACATCCTGCGATGACCTTTTCTTATCCAGATACTGAACAGATTCAAAAGAAGAGTAAAACTCAAATAAATAAGAATAGAGAAGAAAGCATCGCTGTCCATCATCCCTGTCCATCAGGAGTGAGTGACACTACACTGTCTGGTTTTGTCTGGTTCATTAAGTCAAACAATTACCCCAACAGAACTTTGTATGGGAAGCAGCACGGTGGTGCAGTGGAAGCGCAAGAAGGCATACCACTTGAGGTCCTGGGTGATGGTGGTGCCCAGGAAGCGGAAAGAGTCCACAATAGAGATGGGGGTAGGGGAGTCTGGGAGGGCGAGGTGGAACGGTGGGGCTGTGACTTTCCTGAAGTCCACGATCATCTCCACTGTCCTGCGATGAACTAGCGGCTTGTGCAGGGTGTCATCGACACATGTCTGTTGCATTTGCAGGATCTGGAGAACAATTATTTTCCCAGGTATCTTGGCAGCAATACATTTAACCTTTAAAGGTTGCTTTTTTTTTTATTGGAACCTTTATGAAAAAAGGTTTCTTTGTCATTTTGTTTGCATTGTGTGTGTCCTTTACTCTGTCCTCACTCACAAAACATATAAAGCTGTTTTTCTCTGCTCTCTTTGCATTGTACCTCAATGCTATATTTTTTTATTTTTTTATTTTTATTTTATCAACTGTCCTTCAGTGAAACAGCATTAGAAGTCAGTTTTTTATTCCCATTGCTAACCTCTGACTTCCTGCGTATGGCAGTCACACATGTCAGACTACTTCCTGTTTTGCTTTGTGTCCATTGATCCAACAAACAATTTGATTTAACAAATAAAATAAAAAATACTAATTGTCAGAAGTCAGGTGGTTTCTGTGTATCTTTATTTTTTTCCTACCTTCTACCCTGATGTATTTTAATTTGTATGCATTTAAATTAAAAACCATTAATTTGTTGTAGTTTGGGGACTCTTGTGAAAAATACTTCATCAGAATCTTATTGGTATTAAATCTGAAATGACTCTGAACATTCCGCGTACACAGAAGTCACATTATGTGCAGCCATCCTTTTATGGCCCATTAGTCACTGTCCTTGTTTTGACATCAGGAGGCACAATGAGTGAAAAGAATAAGGACGGCTGCATGGAAGGTTTTGAATATGCTGTCCTACTTCCTATTTGTTCATTTTGTTGACTGAACGAGCATCCCCGAGTGAGGAGGGTGTTTGTTTCGGTCATTTGTTGCCAGTTTCAGTCATCATCTTCTGGTTAGATGGTGTGTGAAAGTGAATATCCATCTTCTGTGATCAAAAATGTTCTGTGATGGCGGTACAATACATGAATTATAAACATGCTGGCCCCTTGTGGAAGTGAGAATACCACACTGGGCACTGGGCATTATCACGGTTTCTTTTGTGCGTAAGATTTAGAGATTTATTTTATCCATTTTATTAAACCCACCCTGCACACATCGATGCTTTTCCTTACAGAGAAACCAGCAGGCACGGACTATATACAAAGTCAGGGTCACACGTTAAACAGCCACGCATGCAATTAAAGTAAACTGGGAAATTGAAAGTGAAAAATCTGTGAAACATTTGTTCACATTAGCGCCTTAAGCAAAGCATAAATGCCCTGCCGTGAAAGGGTAGGGAAGCATTATGTGATGTAACAAGCTTATTTGTGAAACCGCAAGAGCCGTAGCAAAGTAGAATCAGGAGAGAGGTTGCAGCATTTAAGTGCACAGCAAGACGTGGAAGAAGTCTCCAGGTGGCCAGTGCAGCTGAGTGGGGAGAATTACCACTGTCATTAAAGCCCTCTCAACACCTGTGTGGAGTTTTATAAATTGAAATAGTCCCTGTCTGGAGACTGAGTGGTCGGTGAGAGGGAAGGGGGGGGGTATAGAAAGGTCCTGATAAAAAGTTAGGATGAAGGAAACCAGGATGGACAGGAGAGCCAACAGGAAGTGAAGACAAAAGAGCCATCCCTGTTCCCTGTGATTACCATGGCATTACTTAAATGTCAGCATCCGTCTGTCTGCGTGTCACTCTGCAAAGTGAAAAAATCGGCTTTAACATTAGCGGCTGGATTGTGTGTGTGTGTGTATGTGTGTGTGTGTGTGTATGTGTGCATCAGAGAGAGAGAGAGAGAAGGAGAGAGCGCACTCATCCTAGCTCCTCTGTTGATGCACACAGAACAAGGTTAATTACTTTTCTGACCTTCTCTATAAGCTTAAAGAAATATTCCAATCATAGTCTGAAAAGATAGACGAATCAAAGATGCTGAGTCAATGTCCGGGGGAAGATAAAACCCTGCTGAATCCTTTAAATGTAACTGTATTTACTTTCACAGTTACTTTTGAAATGTAAAACGAAAAGAAAAAAAAAGCTCCACCCTCCAAGAGGAAAGTTTTGCGACATCTGCAGATGCATCATTTCTTTTGATGAACTATTAAAAAGCTTCCCTTTTTTAGCATTACCTTTATTTATTTAGTAAAAATGCTGAAAAGCATTCTTTTTGAACGTCGCTGGAGTTTGAATCTTTATTGAACAGCAATGTTCAAAAGCAAAGCGACATCAACGGCATGTTTTCTGTGATGCGCCTTCTCTCTCTTTACTCTGCAGCTGGACTCTGTGTATGTTGTCTTCAGCACAAATCCTTCACTGATAGTTCAGAGCTGTAGCGTTTGAGGATCGTCACATTCAGAAGCAATTAATAAGCGCAAGAGCAAAACAAGAATTATAGCATTTAAACTCAAAACATGATTTTGAAGCTGAACGAATGTAACGACTGGAACCATTCGGTTTTACCTGCAGGGCATGTTGCCATCGCAGCTATGATTAATTGTACTTTATAGGGGAAATGACAATGTTTCCACCTGGGATTTTTCAGCTGTGTAATGAGAGATGCAAAGCTTTTTATTTGGGGGGGGGGGGTTGAAAATGCTGAAATAATGAGTTTACCACGACTTCAAAATATAACCCAGAACTTGAGCGACATTTACATTGAAACTGATCTCGGAGTGCATTATTGAAGGGGAAAAAAAAGATTCCTCCGGGCTGTAATAAAGTAGAGAATGAATCTGAAACAATTATAGAAAGGAGTTTATTAAAGGCAAAGTAAGGCAGATAACCTCTTTGTTTATTTGTTCTCTGCGTGTCTGACAAGCTGTTTGAATAGGATTATGATAGGTGCATGAGCTTGATCACGCCATCCACGCATGCGTGTAAATCTCCCTGTGACTCCCTTTGTCAGGCTGCTTGGTGTGCATTCATCATCACTCTTCCTGACTGATCTGTGTTGGCAGCCACCCACAATCTCTCCAAGCTCAATTTGATTTCCAAGATAAACAAACCGACCACAATTAAAAGAGATATGAGGGCTGACAAAATAATTAACATGTGGGCCAGCGTGACTCTGGGAGAGATTGTACGCAGTCAACAAAAGACAAATAAACAAATAATCATTTGGTTGGCTGAGCAGTGAACAGATTAATTGTGTGTACAGAAGAAAACCTCAGATAATCTTGGCCTAAATGGACGGCGACGGTCTTCATTCCCTTCGGCAAACACGAGCACTATTTTAGAAATAGACGATGATTCTCGGCTTGCGGGATGCCGTTCAGTGCAAATAGTGGTCGATCCCAGCGGTCCGGTCCTCGGTTCAGACCCACGCTGAGGCTAGTGGGGGATTATTTGTTGATTTAGGAGTTGAGCTCGCAGCCACATCCTTTTCCGGTTGGCATGGTAGACTTCAGTTTTGAACCGTCACTGATTTTCCGCATATTGCTCCCAACTTAAGAAGAGAATGACAATTCTCACCCGTGAAAATCCTCAGTGATTGATTAGAATCATCAAAAATGAACCCCGAAAATGCTGTTTGTCACTGCAAAATGAAATCCTGTGCTTGTTTTCGCATTAGAGAAAGATCATCTTGCATGGACGTCATGCGATTATATGTGCACATAAACATGCACAGGCAGTTATCTGTGTTACGCAGAGGTGAGAGTCAATGGGGGGTCAGCTTTTAGCGGATGCATGTGTAAGTGCTGTGATGTCCCATCTCGGTAAAAGCGGCGAACAGAAATTGAGGGTGCGACCAGTCTGGCTATTATGGATGAGGTGTAGTAAAAACACAGCCCCGGACCCTCAGACAAATTTCATGCAAATAAAAATACGGCATATTGCTGAACTGAAATTTGCTCCCAACCCCATCACAACGAGGCAGTCTCATCAAGTAGCTGTCCGTGAGAGAGAGAGAGAGAGAGAGATTCTTCTAATGGTGCGGTGGAGACCCAGATGGAACAAAAAGAAGGCAATTTCACTGCAAAAACATCACGACAAATGAACACTTTGGCTTTTTGTATGGGCATCGACCGCTTGACATTCTTGCCTGCTTCTGCCTGGCTGTGAGTTTACCCTCGGCGGGGGGGCTAGAGCTGACGGTGCTAGAACTTCTCGAAACACACGAACAAATAAACAGTTCTTCACTGACATACAGAGATCATCGTGATAAAAGCCCAGTCCTAAAGATAAGTACTGACTATGCATCCTTGTTTTGAAAATGATTATCTTCTATATAAATACAAATTTTCAAAAAAGGGCCTCACGAGGGAGCGCTTCTCTCCGCATCATTATCAATAGAGCCGTTTAAAGCCCCTACTCTCTCCTGACACTTTTATTGCGGCGTTTATAGCACGGCCAACAGGGCCATGCATTCCAGCTCACCCCATCTTTAGAGTTTAGGTCTTTCATCATCAATTACCTATTATTAATTTTGCTCTCTACAGTATCTCCATGTAAACAATGGCCACGTTTATCTTTATTCACAGATACCAGACTCAGATGCAGTGCAGTTATCTGCTACCTGCAGGAGGTTAAAAACAAGGATATTAGATCCAATCCTCCCACTCTCACACAGTAAAAAGGGCCGCAATAAGCCAAGCAGCCTGTTCAGTTATAATTCTTTGTTGTCATTCAATTACTGAGAGGGCGTTTAATAAAAAGGTGATCGTCTGTTTGATCGCTTTTTTTTATGCAAAACAACCGTTTGGGCTTAAGTGCACCGTTTGCACATGCACTATTACAGTAGAGAAAGCATGTACAGTGTGTGGCTTTCAGTGGTTGCAACACGTGCGCTCATGTACGCGCATTGGCCATGTCCTCAGGTCGTCTTGTCAAAGCATGAAGCTTTTCACAAGCTGTTGTGTCTCATTGTCCCCCCTCACCCCCCCCCCCCCCCCCCCCCCCGTAGCGCCCAGAGGGGGCCGTCAGCCCCAGCTGGAGAGCCGGAGATCATGCCAAGCCATGGCAAACACCCCCCTGAGGAGGTGTGAGGTGGACCAGGGTTCAGCTGGGGCAAACACTGCTAAATGCCTTGGGATGGTCCAGATCTGACAGGTTGGCTCAGAGGATTGGGGGCAGTTTGGGTGGGATGGGGTGGGGTGTGCGTGTGTGTGGATAGGATGCAAGGGGACTTGTAGCATACACAAATATGGGTCCCATATGACAGACCAGATGGAAGGAGATTGTTGTGCAAATAGGAGGAAAAGCTTGAATTAGCGCTTCTGTGTTCCTAATATGTGGTAAACCCCATATAGAGAGGCGTTCAGCGGCGGGCGTAAATACTCTACGTCTGCAAAAATTGTTGAGGCATTTGAGTCGGTATTAATAAGGTGGATTAGCATCAGGAGTAAGAGCAGGATGTAAGTAATCAATCAAGCGAAGGGGTACGTGTATTTGGAGATGAGAACTGTCCAATAGAAGAAAGAGAAAAGAGGTGGCAGGGGAGACACGACAGATGTGAGTAAGGTGTTTCAAAATGTGCTGGTGCAGCAACGCAGCGTGGAACGAGTTCAGAAATTAAAAAACTGATAATAAAATGTGTGCATATTTCTTGCGTCATCCCCATTACCTTCAGGTAATGTGAGTACATGGGAAGAAATTACCATCAGTACATATTTCATTTGTCCAAATTTACACTTTGATCTCTCAACAGTCTGATCTCACAAATGAGATGAAACTATTCCATTTCACACGTTTCAGCGGATCGGTACGGGATTGCTCATGAAGAAAACTTATTTGTGGATACGGGTCTAGTAGCAAAACTTGAGCATGCTGTGTAATTTGAAACATGGCAGGATTAATTTGAAAAACTGCCTCAGTGGAAAGTCTGTAAACAAGATTTTATTATAGGCAACGGTTATCAGTGAATACTTCTATTTCATATTCAGCATATAACATTGTGTGAATTTCACAGAGTACAGTTTTTAATGAACACTAGATGGTTTATTTCCGCAGCGAATTACATTACATATTGACAGATGTATTGAATTATGTAGATAATGCCAGATTTTTGTTTACACATTTACAGATTTAAGAACATAACAAAAGATTTATGACACATTGTCAGACGTCGACAGATTTTTACGATAACATTTCTCTGCACATTTACAGATTTATGGACATTTACAGATGCCTTAAATTTGAAGTGGAAGAGGAGTCAGTCAGCTGTCTGCTCACATTTTGGAAAGTTAAAGTCATCCAGTTTGGATTTACTTCTTTGCGAGCTGTAGTCAAGTGAAACCTATGGTGCTGTCAGTGTAACGTGGTTGACTCTGCGTTGTGTGTTTCATGACGTACAACCAAGACACGGGATCCATTTATCTGTGCAACGACATTTATTCGGGTCAGACACACCCGGGACACTCGCGGTGGCGCAGCAGCTCGGCTGATCCGCGATCACAATGGCGAATAATAAATTATAAATGTACAATCAAATAAAAATGGGTACCAGTGCAACGACATTTATTCGGGTCAGACACACCCGGGACACTCGCGGTGGCGCAGCAGCTACGGAGGGAGTAATAATGCGTATTAACCACGAGAACATACAAAACCTGCAGACGCACCACACCCGTGGCCTTACCTCGGCTGATCCGCAATCACAATGGCGCCGAGCGCGCCTCGTCTGCAGGCTTTATACGCTCCCGTGACCACCAGGGGCGCTACCAGACACAAGTCTGACTGACAAGTGGAATTTAACCCTTTTATCTCCGTTACATCAGGTTGTGACAGGTTAGGCAGTCAGAGATTATTTTAAGTTCTATAGACATATAGACACCATGTTCTTTTTGACGCTTTTAACATTTGCCAAATGTGCATGTTGTCCAATTTGAACAAACAAAGCTGCCAACAAAAAAAATGGTTTATCTGGAAACCTCTGAGGAAGATTTGCACAGTGGTATCTGTCTCCATTAGGAACAACTGCAGACTCTGTCAGTGTCTCTATACATCACTTGTTTATTTTTCGCAGCAGCATACAAAGTTGGAGACAGACTGACTGATTAAAATATTCTGCATCAGCCCGCTTTGTGACTGTGTTCCGCTGGAGAGCAGGTGAGGCAGGGAGAAGACAAAGCGCTTGGCATTCACGCTTCTTTTCCTTTTGTGCTGTGCAGCAATCTCTTGGCGCATATTATCGTCTTCAGCAACAATATGTCGTGTCATTTTTGACTTCCTTTGTTTTGCATGTTTAATTTACTTTGTTCTTCTTTTGTCATTCAAAATCAGCGCTGCACTGTTTAACACAGACACTTTAACCTTGTCGGAAACACAACAGGGACAACATGAAAGCGATTTCTACTTTACCTCACGGCAGTCATTTAGCATGTATGCTCAAATATATCCGTGCAGATTCACTATGAAACAGCGGGGCTTGGCTTTTCGGATAAACAAGTGATAAATAAGAAAATATGGGTTATCATTTTCTATTATTGCAACAATTATTATTTTCTTTTTTTGGCAATTCAAAAATGCAATGAAAAAAATATGAACTGCACAGAACTTGCAAGTTTGTTTCCCCTGCAAGGACCTGTTATACTGCTAAAAACCATTCCCTGACTGGAGGTCAGTGTGAACGGGAGTCTTTAAAAAAAAAAAATGTTCGTGAACAGAGGGACAAAACGCGAGCACAGCACAGTGGCACAGAACTCGTAAAAGACTCGCTGTTTCAGGTGTGTGAGATGCGTAGCCGTTACACAGTACAGCGGTAGTTTTATTACAATAGTCTATTACACAGTGCTGCACATCAGTCACTGCAGAGCGCGTTGTCTTTCAGATTGTCCTCTTCATAATTCATTCATTCTAAACTATGAAGTACTTCATTGAGTGCTCAAGACTACTGTCATACAAAAGGTTCCGAAAAAAGGAGGGGGGAGGGGGGGGTTCTAAAATGTTGTAAATAAATTAAAAATTCTCAGACAATCTCCTGATAATTACCTGTTTTGAAGATTTATTCAGAATTAATCTCTTTAGATTCTTAAATTTGTCAATGGTTTAAGATTTGTTTCTATTTCGTTCCAACTCAAATCACACAAACTACTAGTACTAAAACAATAAAATATGATTCGATTGACTGACTGACTGATTGATTGATTGCGTTGTGCTGTAGTCTTTCAGGTGATGGAGTCTTCCAGGTGTTAAATACCTGAACGAAGCGAGACTTAAAAATCTCTTACCTGCGCTGCGGCTGGCCCTTGGGCTCCAGACTTGACAGCCACGTGAGAGCAGCTCAAACTGCAGCAGTCAGAGGTTTAGCCTTTCTGTGTGCAGTCCTGTCTAACACATTACAAAGCTATTTTTGCACTTGTCAATCACCGTCCCTGCAATGTTAACAGTTTCGGGGAGTTTGAGTTTGCACTTTACACTCAAGTTGCTTTCCAAACGACAGCAACCAGACTCCAAGTAAGTGTTGGGAAAGGCCCAAGCTTCTCAGATTTGATTTGATTCTCTGATTTGCTCTCTTAAAAATGTTCTCATTAAAAGTTTGGGCCTGATCAATGTCTCCGTCCAACCTGCTGCACTATTTTGCTCTGCAGACAGATTCTGTCTCACTCAGTTTATGATATTACCATGAAGCAACTAACCATAAATAGTTAACCGTTAACTAGCACAAAAAGGAGACAGCAATTTGTGGGTGGAGCATGAGAGGCTTTGAGGAGAATAGCAACCGTACTGATGGAGTGGTATAAGTTAACTTCTGCCATCAAAGGGCTATTGATCAGGCACAAAACGGGAAGCTCAATCGATAGGTTTGGGTTGCTAACGTCCGCTGCTACATACGCCCTTCACTGTGTTTTTTTTGCAAAGCAATGAATTTGCCCAAAGTGAAAATTAATTGTTTAAAAGTCTTCTGCAATGACTGGACAGAAAAAATTTCATTTATTCTTGCTCCATGAGGCCGGCGTGCCTAATTTGTCAAAGAGCCGGCTGTAGTTGTCAGAAGTGGAAATAGTAAGCACCATTATGAAGCGAAACACAGACACTTCAAAGGAAATTACCGTTTGCAAGAAATAAATGAGCGTAAAGCCCAGTTGGTGTCATCCATAAGATCCCGTCCTATTCTCTCACAGCACAGCAGCAGGCACACGAGTGTTCACTGAGGATACGGTGTAAAGGTCAGGTCAGGTCAAGTCTGGGGAAACTATATATGCTGCCATTTGACACACACAAAAGATAATAGAGTAAAAGATAAGCATCAACACATTCTAACTCAAATTTGAGTATTGCTCCTATAGGAAGGAAGACTTTGACCCCTTTGCTGAAGCCCATATTTGTAGGTATTTAACTGTTCGCACCTCAGGAGGAGGCACTATATCGAGGAACATAGAGCCTCCTCCTCCCACCCCCCAACCAATTCAAACTCTCTGTGCAACAAATAATTTCCTCCCATCATTCACTGACACTGCGGGTTCACTGTCACTTCAATTTGGAAAAGTTTTTCCCTTCTGAGCCAACCTTCTGTCTCTGTCTGCTGGTCTCATCGGGAAAAAAATAATCGTAATAAGTGGACATTTCACAGTATATGACTGTTCCTAAAAACCGCCTGAGTCTATTTTTCAAACTAAATGATCCTGCTTTTATACATTTGTGATGGACCTTTGTCCGGCTCCTGCTCTCGTTAGGCGGTGGGCGTGTGATCAACAATGCTACTGACAATCAGAAATTGTCATATTTGTTTGTGGACAAGAAATAATGAGCTACAAAAAAAAAAACAACAACAATAAAAGCAAACAGATGTAGCCTATTGTTCTGACTTCTCCAGTGACTTTCACAGTGAGCAGCGCCAGAGGCAGCTCCTCTCACTGCTAATTACAGTGGTGTGACATCCGTGTGGGCAGTGGGGTTGCTAATGCTAAGAGACCTGGGGGGGTCTGTTGTTCCCTGCAGAGTCCATTTGTTAATGATACGCACACACAAACACTCAAGCATAGGACGGCTTCACATGAGAACAAGGTTGCACTCATGAATAATGCATGACAGCCGGCAATCAATGGTAAATATAGCAGAACGAGTTCCTGTGTAGGAGAGAGTCAACCTTTGTGGAGTTCTCTGCAGCCGTTGAGGTTTTATAGGAACAATACGTGATAAACCAAAAGCTTGTTGCTGAACGTAAGAGGTTTGGCCTGCGTTTTCCTCTAACCTCTCCCTCTTTAAGGCAGGATGCGTGCGTCTGTGCTGCAAAGGAGTGCAGGCGGTCCGGGCGCTCTTCGGGGAGCAGGTGTTGGTGGCAGCATTTACTCTGTCACGGCGCCTTGAACAGCACTTAACAAACACACGGGAGAGGAGGCAGTGATTTGAGAGAGCGATGAGAGAAGCAGGCGGCTTGTTTGAGAGACGGAACACGTGATGGCGTATTAAGAGGATTTATGGAGATGGATGCAGTTGATAACAAAAAGTATAGAACGGAAGACGGTTGACGTGACGACACATGCCGGACATGGCTACACACGCCAGCGGCGGTGGGAAATAAGGACTTCCACGCATGCATTCGGGTTTTTTTTTACTTTTAAATTGCAATATGATGCAAATAATTATGAGGTCAGAAGTTTAAAGGCCACAAACAAATTAGGATTTGAATTGCTGGCAGAGATTTCCCTCTAAACCTCATCACACGCTTCATCATCAGTCATCTCACAATCCCCAGATTTATCCGCCGACACTTTGCGCAACGCAACACACAACATTTGACTAAGCTGATCGGATCCTTATTAAACAAAGATAACGCAAGTAGTGCTGCTTTCTAGAATATGAGCGCGTATTGGTTTAACTCTTCAGAGGTGTCGTTATGCAACTGTGGCTTGCGGGTATGATAAACTCTTCATTCTAAATCAATGATAGTTAAACATAAATTACATCCATCCTATTGTATATGCATGTCTTATTTTCAAAGTCCATGTGTTTTTATTATAAGCTTGTTCCATCATTTATGTGTATATTAGGAATTATTGGATTGTGGGAAAACATAAATCTTAAGCATGGCTTACTTTAGGACCGGTTAGAGCCAGCTGTTGTCAAAATTTGTGCTTCTGGAAAGCGTAACCTCTGAGATGCAGGAGTGGAATTTATATGTTGCACACAGCACACCAGATTAGCAGGTAATAGAATTCACCATTCACATCCTCATTATTTAGCGGCTTGGTTTGGAGGGATGTTTAACAGTCATTGCACAGGTGGTTTATGGGTAGCAGGAACAGAGCATCTGTTTAACAGAGGAAAAGAATCAAACGCTAGGTTGTGTCAAACCCAATTGCTTCCAATTTTCCCCTCAAACATTCATCTTGACTATTGCAACAAGCAGATCAATATAGTTAAATAAAGACAGAATGTCCTGTGATAATCATTCCATTCGGCCTCCGATAATCATTCGCACAAGCTGCTTTGTTTCCAGACTGTAGGTTTAAATCCATCATGTATGGAAATGTGTGCAACATAATGTACCGTTTCCTGCAGCCTCGGCATCAGAAGTATAATGAAATGTCTGGTTTCCCTAATTGCCCCTTTTTCTTCATGCCATTGTCAAAGAGGGAAACGCGTTCGCACAAATCTGTGTTCAAGAACAGATCAAAAGCATCTGTAATCTCCATCTTAGGATGTTGCTCTGAGGAAAACTTGTGCACTTTTTTCATGCAAGATGCATTTTCCAAGTTAATTATTGCAACTCCTGAGACAAGAGAACGCTTTAAGCAAAGGAGCTGCAGTGAAAGAGGAATTAGACACGGCAAGTCATTTGAGTTGAGAAACTAAAAAACACCTACCCCAATTAATTGTTTTTTTGTTTTTGTGGCATTTTAATTGTCTCTGCTGGATTTTGAGAATATGTGCAATGGATTCTGGAAGCGTTAGAAACATGCAGAGCACCTCCACTAATTTGGCATAAGTCTAAGTGGCAGGTCACACGCCACCATTCAAAGAGCTTGAATCCTCCTTTAGGCCAGACAGTATAGGTATTTTCAGCCCTTCTGCAATGGAAAGTCTTTCTTTGTTTTTAAGCATCTGAAACAACTGCTGCTGCATTAATATAAATATATATATAAACATACATACTGTATATTAGGTGATTTATAGTCATGAGACAATGTATGACGACATTGATCCCAAATATACACGTTAATGCCGAAACAGAAATTCTCCAAAATGATGCGCCAAATTGTCTTTGCAAAAGGTTTGAAAGAGGCACATGTTTCTTTTTAAACTCCACGGATACACAAAATGCATTTTGAAAAAAGATAATATTCTGTTACCAAAAATTCATCTCTGAACCAAGAATTTCCTTACAGTGTTTTATTTTCTTCAGATTTCTCAAAGTGACTTAGTTCATTTTGATTTGCATTTTTGGCAAATTTTCCTGAATCCTTATCCATTCAGATTAATCCATTGAGATTCGTCCAGTAAAGCACAAATGTGAAATGATGGTGCATGGATCAATTCCAAT
This sequence comes from Brachionichthys hirsutus, assembly GCF_040956055.1. Taxonomy (NCBI): domain Eukaryota; kingdom Metazoa; phylum Chordata; class Actinopteri; order Lophiiformes; family Brachionichthyidae; genus Brachionichthys; species Brachionichthys hirsutus. The sequence continues at coordinate 12,996,348 of NC_090898.1, forward strand.
TGCATGTATTTACTGGGGATTTTGTTGCTGTTCAAAGGTTACAAAAGAATAACACTCCAAGAGAAACATTTAAATCATGATTTGGATTCAATTTCAAATGAATTTGAACACAATAGGCAGCGTATCCTGCAGAAAGCGGAGATTTGGCAGCACCTGTGAGAAAACGTTGGAGAGTCGAGCCTTTCAGGCACAACAGTGTGAAATAACACATTTTGTTTCAGTGAATAAATTTATCTTGATGACAATTTAACGTAAGAAATAAAGCTGCATTTATTCATTGGTGCAATCACGCTGCATTTTGTGGGTGTACATTGAATAGTAAAGTGATGACAACACAAAACGGAGGAAACAAGATAAAGCGACGCCATTTCTGAAAATGTTTCAGTTCTTCCTCTCGGTCTTCTGTCTTGTTATCCCCCCCCCAACGGAGTTTTGCCTAAGAAATATAAGATTCAGCAAACATCTCGGAGCAAACAGAACAAACACGGCGTTGACGGATGATGATGTGCCCCGAAAACACTGTGGGAAATATTCTCTGCGACTGCAAGTGCTGGTCTTGCAAATAAGAGGAATGTTTACAGACAATTTTGAAGTTCTTGACACACAAAACAAGCCGAATTCTATTTATCACGTTTGCTGATAAGTGTTACGTTCCATATTTCACACGCTCCGTTGTCTTGCAAGTAAATTGTTGCACAGCAGACAAATTAATAATGCAAATAGCCTTTTTCTCCTCAGTCTTCAAAGGGAAGAGTATCTTGTGAGGGATGTATTGAACGTGTGGCCAGTGTTCAGATAATTACCCCCTACTTCAGTCAGAAAAATCCAATTAAGCGGATCTATAGCCTTTGGTCAATGCTATTTTTTTAACAGCCATGGGTTTAAAGCATTCTATGGCGTGTGTAATCAAAGGTAGTCGCTGGGGACATGTTATTACACCGGTCTGTTCAGTTTGGCATCGCACAATACAAGCAGCTATTTGTGAGTAATTGTCAATCAATAAACGGACCTGAGGGCAGCCTCGGCCATGTGTTTGGAATAAACACCTCCTCTCACCTAAGACTGCCTCCTCGAGTCGGTGTTTGGAGGCCCCTCCCTCCATAAACCTCGGAGTCTCCTAAATGCCACTGAATGTCGCCTCTGAAGTGTCTCAATTACCTCCGATCCTATCAAAGCCTAAGTGGGCCCACACGGAGGAGCGTGTGGGGCATTTGTTAAGTGGGCCTTTGTGGTCAAGTTTCAGGGTTAATGTGAAGTGTGAGCTAATCCACTGGCCACTCGATGGCTTTAACAGCGCATGAAATCTCTTTTGTTAGCAAACCCTGAGCCTCAGGCCATATCTGAAATTGATCACTGTTCCCTCTCGCTTTCTCCCCATCCTGGTGCATTGGAGGAGGCGCTATTGGCAGGCATCCCTCTCGAAAGGGAACACAAGAGGGAGTGATAGAGTGGAAAAATATTGGTCTGTCTGTCCAGTCTGTTAGCAACATAACCCAAAATGTTACAGACAAATCTTGAGGAAATGTTGGGAAAGTTACCAGGAACAGATGAGTACATTTTGGTGATGCTCCAAAAGAGACCCTGGATTCTGCATCATTTTGACATTTTCATTAACATTGCAGTCAATGGAGCTTCAACATTTGTTCCTCAATATCTCGATTGATTATTGACCGATGTTTATGGAATTTGAAACAGTCATGTAGGGTGGGGACTTCTATCTTCATCTGGATCGGATCAGGATTGCTGCTATTATTAAGACTTTTCAAAAAATGGGGGCACACTTTACTGTGCATTTAATATTAGAGATGGAGATTTCTAACAAGCGTTGTCTTATAGCTGAGTCGATTCCACATCGGAGCATGTCAACGGATTTGTTACCTCCAACAAGGTTTGATTGTTAGCAGGATCACGGAAAAACTACAGGATGGATGTTAATGGGGAAAAAAACCTGAAGAGGGGTCTTGGTCTAGCTTAGATCTTAGATCTGGACAAAGAAAATCTGGATTTTGTCTTTTACTTATAATGGAGGCTTTTTCAAAACAAATCTCATCTTGTAAAATATGCATTCAATTCACTCACCAAAAATCATAAAGGAGTCCAATATGAACTATCATGAAAAATGTCTTCCAGATCTGATCCAGAATGAGGTCAGGAAGAATCTCTCCCATGATCAGTGCCGCGTATCACACAGCTGAGGTCACGGCGAAAGGATCCCTCACATGAAGTGTCGTCTTTCATATAGCCGACATCATGGGGTATTTTGCATGTGCATTTTGACACCTGTTGTAAAATATATTCAGATGTCCACTCTAATATTCAACATTTAAAGACAACATTTCTCTTTTCTGTAGCATTCATGCTTTCATTTCTTGCTCATTTGAACGATGAGCCAACTCGAGGCTTTGAGTCCAGTCTGCATGTTGGAACCAGGTTCATAATATTACAGATTTATTCAAGTGATTTCCCTCAAGAACACTTGGCATAACGCCTCTCTTGATCTGTGTCGGCTTGTGTCATTGAGAACCAAATTGAGATGGTAAAGAGATCAATGATCCGCTTTTCATGCAAAACATTGATCGTGTAACGTAGTAATTGATAATCACCATTATTACTTGTAGATCTTTCTCTTTTCATTCATGGGTTTTTATGGCACGTGACAAAATAACCTCAGTAAGAATTAAATGGAATGACATGCTGCAGATTTCAGGCCATTTCTGCCAAAAGCTAAACGAGCAGAAAATTGCAAACAAAACCCACCATGTGGTGAAGTAAACATAGTCACAGATGTTACTTTGACTGTTTCCCAATCATCTATAGTTGGAGTGCTTTGGATATAAGCAGGATCTAACATTCATAATGTCCAAAATGCCCATCTGAACACTATCAGCACTCCAGTGCTTTTACTGCTTTATTGGACTCGGAAGTGTTTTTTTATGGTCGCTTGTTTGCAACCATCAGAATGGATGCACAGCAGAAGCAGGGGGGCCTAATCTCTCTGTGGAAGGATGAAAGGATGGATGGATGGAAGGATGGATGAGCTGAGAATGAACAAATAGATGGAACTGAATATACTTTAATTATTAAGTTAAATCCTTCAATGGAATGTTTTTGTTGTTGAGCTTAATGTACTTTGAAGCTAAATTGCAAATGTTCTAAAAATGACCACTTAAATTGACCATGACATTTTTGCAGTGCATGTTTATACGTCCCTGTTGGACATGAGACACCGGCCACTGAATGCCAAGCCATCAGTCGCCCATATTCAACCGGTCAAGACCTTTGTTGTGTGCTGTCAGGAACACGCTCTTGACTTTAAACGCTTCATTTTGTTCCCAGATCAGAGCTTTTATGCTTTCTCATCATCCTCCCCCTCTTCCTAATTGATATTTTGCCAGTGACCAAAAAGGAAAAGCCAACAGAGATGTCCAAGGCCAATGGACTGAAAATAGCAAACGCCTCTGTTTTTTTTTTTTATTGTTTTGTGATTTGTGCTCTTTTTTTTTTCAGCAGCAGCAAATGGAACATTCTGCACACCCTCAGTCACAAAGAGCACAACCAAAACGTATCTTTCCCTGAAGTAATGGGAGGACTACAAAGCTGTGTTGCTGTCGAGCATCCTCCCGTTGTGTGTGTGTGTGTGTGTGTGTGCGCGCGCGCATTCCTCAGCAATCTGAGAGATTTGAGATTTGAGCGACTGACAGCTGATGGCTTCATGTGCCAAACTTTTAAAGATCTATCTGACTGTGTGCGTGTGTGTTGGGGGGGGGGGGGGGGGGCAACAACACATCACAAGAGCTTCTGCTCTGATCTGTGTTCCTGTAAAGAATCATTAGCTGCAGAAAATGCAGCTGTGTCACGCAGAGCTGGATCGTTACACTCCGTCTTCCTCCCTGGATCCTTCCCCAGAGCGCGAGGCGACAGAGACGTCTCCTCCCGTCGCCTTCTCTCGCTCACACGTTCCATTGCCAGTCTATTTATTTCATTCTTTAATGAGCTGACCTTAACGAGCACTGACAGCGTGTCTGGCATCTGGGCCCCCTCATCACTGTCACCAGGATGACCTCCTCCCAAGTGACAAACTTGTGTCTAAATGGGGATGTGAGGAGCTGCTGGGCTATGTTTAACTAGCGGGGTAACTACAGAGACGGCCTTATCTAAGAGGCTGCCGTCTTATTTTCAATACTGTCTCTCAAGTGTGTTTTCTCTCTCTCTCTCCCTCTCCCTCTCTCTCTCTCGTGGTTGATTGTGGAGCGATTTGGGGTGTGAGATAAAAGCCCTCTTGTCAAACTGTCGGTTCCTCTGCTTGACACACACTTGGAAGTTGAGTGGGTGCCAAACACACGGCTCTTGTGATGTTACAGACAATTGCACTGTTCCAATTCCCTGTGTCATCTATCCTGCTGCTTGCAAAGACAGCTTGACCTGCCTCTGCTTCCACTGAGAGACGTGGGGTTTGATATGGATTAGCGCCGCCTCTCACACAGACAACAATAATGCAAGGAGCTGAGAAAGTAGTTTTCAAATTTAAATTTAAAAAAAAGCAGTAACTAACGCCTGCATTTGTAGCCGTCTAGCTCTCGTTAATTTATGGATTGGTTTGTCGGAGGACTGGCGATGGACTATTTGTCAGAGTTACCTTACAGCAGAGGAATAATGATGCCTCCTAGTAGAATTAGACTGATGAATCCATTAGATTCCATGAACACAAATTGCACTGAACTTTTCAAATCCCCAACAAACTACGATGGCAAACACTAATGAACAATTTATCTCAATGAATTCATTTGTTTCTCATTAGTCAGCTCTGCCATCAATGTTTGGGTTTTGTCGTGGAACTTCCTCTCCCTGATCCTCACATGTTCTGCCTCTGCATCAGCAGCGCTGCTGTGTGGTAAAGTGCGAGCGCTCCTCACCTCACGCTTTGAATGGCTAACATGGACCGTGTATCCGTAATGTGTATGCTTTCTTTGACCTCACCTTTGTGTGCAAATGCTTTTAGCACTTACACAAATAAGCATTTAGCCAAGCTGACTCACTTTGATCCTTTTCTTGTTTTTTTTTGAAAGCCATAATACGTAAATGTAATATATTTATTATATAGGTTTAGCATCTTGTACTGCCGTGTCTGCAGCTACAGCCAGCAGTCAGTTAGTGGAGTAAGAGTAAGACTGGAGGGAACGTCCAAAGGTCACCAGCTCCGCCCACCTGCATATCTAATATCTAATCACTGGTTAACATTTTAGAAATTACCTGTTTGATCTTTACAATGTGCAGAAACGTCATTCAGAGGAAGTTTGTGTGCCAGACGATTTCTTGGCTGGATGCGATGGCAGGCTGGAGTGCTGTTGTCAGCGTGAGGTCGTCATGCAGCCGCAGAGACACCGCCCCATTAACATGATCTATTGCTTCTCAGCATGTAAATGTACAGTCAAAGGCTGTTTTTAGTTCCCAGTGACATGATGCTGGAGCCAGTTCTGAACTGTGAGTCCAGCTTAATTTGCTTCTTCACCTTTGGAAACAAAGATAGATGCTGAATCTGAAATGAGTTTCTTTCTGTTTTTGCAGCTACACAACAGTGAAGTGCGTTACGAATTTCAAGTTTTGGCTCTGCTTTGTTTTGTCTTTAGGGCCTGTCTTTTTTCATCTCTGCCATCTGGTCACAAGAGCAGAAGCTGAAAAATACTTTTCTTCTTTCTCTGCATCACACTGTGATTTAAATGCACAGAAAGAATGCTGATGCTAACGTATGACTGCGACTACTACTCACAACACTACTCTTCAATTTTGCAGCTTTATAGATAAAGAGCACAGGGTCGAAGGTTGTCCTTGACGCCTTCCCTGAAGTAGATGATATAAAACTTTGGTTGTGGAGTTTTGCACCATTATAGTTGAATCTTTAAAAACAAAACTGTGGATAATGTTCAAGTTGCAGTGATTATACGGGAGCATGCGATCGTGGTTGCAGCTCTGACCCGAGGCCCTCGCTGTGTTCCCGCGGCAAGGCGGGGAGGATTGTTTTGAGACATCGTTCTAACATTCTGGAGAGCCGATATGTGAATTAGGATTGTGATCTGCATATCTGATTGAGCCACTTGTTGAAATGATGCCATGTTTTGACATTTACATATTCTCTTTAATTTATGCTTTAGTCGCTTATTCTGAATTCTCTCCACACATTTGAACTGTAACCTGTCGTTACAGCATGAAACGTAATTAGAATAAACCGCTGCAGGCCAAGTTGATGCTGCAGCAATTATGGCCAGCTACAAACACTTGCCCGGAGCGCTAATGAGGTTTCTTTAAGGTGTCTGTGTTTCAGCTTATAGCCGAGTATATAGTCAAGTCTAGTTCAAGTACAAAATATTGCATTGTTTAATTTACATGGGGAAAGATCACATTTTAAAAAGTAGAAGAAACACCGGGCCGACTCCCTCGGGGCTATAATGTGGAAGGTAAAAACTTGTGCGGGTATTATGTTGTAACAAAGCCTCCATCATGTATAGAACCGTTGATGAGGATTACACTACGCTTTTCACATTGGTTGCCTTATAATACACGCTTTTCTCCTCTGTTAATAATTAAAGAGAAACCTATAAACCGGAAAGAAGACGTGTCTAAGAAAAGCGGACTTTTTGTGTTATGAACTGGTCCAAACATTCATGGAGAAGATGAACGGGATTTCCTTTTATGTGTGCGCTTATCAGCAAAGTTCCTGTTGGGATTAGTTGTAATCCCCAGCCATTATGTCCACAACGGTTTCATTAAATAACCTGACACATTGTGGCGCAAATATAATGAAACTGCTAAAGATACGCCAGGAGGGGGAAATGAAGAATTAAAAGAAAAAAAAGCTTCATTCAGCATGACTCAGCCTAATAAAATACTTACTATAGATTTGCTGTTGCTCCTGATTATTAGAGGAGTAGAAAGGGTTTTATTCTGTATGGTATTATAAAAGATTAATTACGATTCAAGTGGAAGAAAATGCCCAAATGAAGACAAAAAAATACATAAATAATATTATAAAGGAGGCTTGCATTCAAAGTGGCACTAAAGCTTCAGCATAGCCAGAGTTTATGTTCCAAAATGATGCATTTATCAAAGTCAAATTGTGCGTTCAATGTCACTGCTGTTGTCACACAAAAAAGAGATTTCAGAAGTTGCAGTTAAAAGACTGCTTAAGGCAAAAAGGATGTGAAACATTTTCATTTATTATTGCATTTATGAAATCATGAAAGGATCGATGGTGAAAACATGCTGTCTAAATAGGAAAGTATCATCAGTGGTTTCAATAACTTGTTCAAACTTCTATTCCGCTTTAGAATCAGAAGATTTTTGGCCTAGATTAGGGTGGACATTAACAAGGGAAAAATTGTTTATGTAATTCATACCTAATACTGGAATGTAATAAAGGGACATTTTGGGGAATGACTAGGGTCAGTATCAAATTTATCTGTATCTGGCAACCTTCAGTAGGAAATGATTGTTGTTAAATAATTGTTGTTCATCGGGACAGCTCCAGCAAAAACCATAAATCAGTGTTTTAACACTTTGCTTCGTGTGCAGATTAAATATATACCATGAGACAACAGAACTGGAGGGCCATTCTATTTCTCAGTTCAGTGGAACGAGCAGAAAAATACACCATTCCAATTTATCCAAGTGGTCTCTTGCTGAAACTGTAAGCAATACAAATAAAAATAAAAAGTATTTTTTTTTTTTGTAATGAATTTTTAAACCATGTAGATTTAAAATTTCTCAAACTTCAGAGCTTAAAACTAGTTGTTATTTTATGGCATCATCATAATGTAAAGTCTACGGGGCCAGCTGGGATTAAGTTGGCAGAGCCAAGGATAAACACTGATGCACATTGGGCCGCAGAATGCATTTTCATTCAATCGGTTTCCCATGTGGCATCGATATTCTGAACTTCACAAAGTGAATAATGCGATTTAAGCCACAGACGTGGGCATGAATTGTAGTGGGAGGACATGTTTCTCTTGATGAAATGAGACTTCTCGTTTACTGCTGTACTTATCTCTGTCTACATTAATATGTACCCAGAGGCAAAGCTGGACATTTCGCCATTTTCATTCTCAAAAAATCTGATTTGAATCAGTGTTCTGCATTTAAATGTATACCTCAACATATCATTAATTCATACAGGAAACATTATGGCCTGCATTATTCATGCACTTGACAATGAAGAAAAAAACCACAGCGTAATATTCAAACATGACGGCAGCATGTTTGTGTCGCTGGGCCTCATTGATTCTGCACATTCTGTCTGTTTATTCTGACACATAAATGGGTCATTGTTATAATGATTAATATAGCATTTTGAAGGCAACAAGACCCATTTTTAACTAAGAGCTAAATTTAAAGCTTGTGGGAATTTGTCAAAGTGTGAAATGACATACTGCTTAAATGACACTTTCCTGATTACATGTGCCACGCTAACATTGAACAGATCTGTCTGGTCAAGAATTTGCCCTTAATAAATAAAAAAAAAAAGTATTTTCAGGCGCATCGTTGTCGCATTGCAAACCTGAAACATTGTCCAACAAGAATATGGTCTGAAATCAAAGGTGTGACATCTTTACTAGCATTTATGTGTGCACTCGTGATGCACAGCTGCATCACCGAGTGCATTTTGTTTCTCCCATCACGCACTTGAACAAACGGTTTTCTCAAAAGGTGCCTGAGGGTCTATCAAGAGGACGGCCTCTTCCCTTCAAACAATTTTACATGCGTGTGACATGTGGGCTGACTCGAGGAAGAACACAAGATTGAAATAATTGATAACGTTATTAATACGCTCTAATAAGCTCCTGTGCATTTGCTGTAAAAGGCACAGACGATGGGGGGTGCACCTCCTCATAGCCTCCATACTGACATACATAGGAATGCACAGCAGCCCAAATGGATGGAACAGATGATTAACGGGTGGCAGGAGCAAAGGGTCCACAAGAAAGATTAACCATTTGTGTTTTCATCCACATTCTGTGCCGTTTACTTCCCCTTAAATAGGGTCCAAATTCCTCAAACTAAGACGGTGTGGTTTGCAATGTGTGTGAGGAAAGTTAACCTGGATATGCATGAATAAAGAAGCCAGAGTCAGTCTTAAGGTGTTCTTAGCTCTACCACTCAGTTCTCATATTGAATGAGAGTGGGAGTCTTTCGGACTAGTGGCCACCCACAGTAATGCTGGAGAGTCAACGCAGCTCTCCACCTGAGCATCTGCTAACTAGTCCCCCAATTACTTTCTGAAGGTTGGATCCAGGGAGTTCAGAGCGACGGGATGCATGTGAACACTTTTAAATGAGAGCAAAGGGCAAATAAAGAATCTCCCGGGTGTAGTTAATTGACAGATGATTCATTCTAAGCCCTGAACTCTACCAAGGTATTCACTTGAGCTCTAAATGATAACACAGTTGACAGCTCGTTTGCTGTAGAAATAGGGGGAAATTACAGAGACACGCAAATACAAACACAGACTCACCTACTCTGGCAACTTTAATAGGACATCCATTTCTGCTTTATCATACCAGAGAGATTCTCAAACAGTCTAGCCCGAGGGTAACTGTTGGAGACTGACAGAGGGCCAGGGGCCAGTTAATATACTTATCTGTTTTAGCTGTCAACCTTTCAACATTTTGCTGTAATCGTTGTTCCCAGAATGGCAGCGCATGTCAGCCCCTGGTGTGATGATGACAGAAATCATACACATGGCATTCTTTAAGCAGCGTTTCATTAGCTCATTTGCATACCATCATTTAAACGAAAATGACAGTCAAATCGCAGTATGTATGGAAATGAGAGACTAAAGTATGTAATATAGGGAAGTAGGACGACAAGAGCAGCTCTAACCTATGTCATCATAATAAAAGATGTAAAAGACCCACTTCAACATGCTACATTTAGCCCCAATCTTGGATTAAAAGGTACTTATTCTCAGTAATAAATACTGAGAATGAGTACTTTTAAGCATCGAAACTCCCTGGATTGGTGTAAAAAAAACAACAACAACAAAAACACTCCTCTACGCATTCGATAATTTCCAAAATATCTGAGTATATGACTGAATATTATACTCTGTGTTATTCTCAATGCCTCAAGGCTTCCGACCGCACCAGACTTTGTGATGGTGTTTTTTTCAGAATGCAGTTTTTGTTCTAGAGCTGCTGAAGTCTTCGGCAGCGACAAGCCAAACGTTCCAATATGTATTTATTCAAAGCTTCAAATATATAAACATAACATCAAAATCCAACCAAACATTACAAAACGAAATTCACTTTTCTATGACAATCCATTTCTATAATTACAGTAAATGCTTTATTGGTTCATTAATAAATAAATAAAATGATATATTCTCAAGTTTGACATTAAATGTTAGGGTTTTATGTTATTTCCTTCCCCATGTTTAATGCTATTGTGCAAAGAAAATGCTCTTGGAATTTTATAAATGATCCATTTAAATCAACCAGCAAACTAGCAAACTCAACTCAACTAGCAAAAATATAGTTTATTTTAATTATTAGAAATATATCTAAATATTCCAAAGGTCCCCATACTGTCATGTCATCTCAGAAGTCCCATCCCACAATGTCATAGTTTTGGGTTTTACTTTAGTTCTTAGTGCTTTTCTTTGCACTTTCTGTCTGTTCTCTTCCCTAATGAGTTTCACCAGTCAATGATTAGCCTCCTGTGTATTTAATCCCTGTGCTTTCTCTCCCTTTAGTTGTCACTTTATCTTTGCTTCCTCCAATTGTTCCCTAGCCCTTTGTTTCCCAGTGCCTCTGTTTTTTTCCCTGTATTCCTTCTCTGTTCATCAGCTTTCTACACCTCCTTTAATTTAATTCTGTTTTTTCATTGGACTGTTCTCATTTGGATTATTTCTTTGTTGGACTGACAAGGAGCTGGACTTCCAGTCACCTTTTGTTATTTCTCATGTCGTCACGTCTGCTTCTGTTACCAACTCTAACAATTTAATTAAAGTTGTACTTTTACTTTCTTATCATTCTTAAACTGCACTTGGGCCTTTTAATTTTGAAGTGGACATGACACGTACATCTATGAAATATGGGTGGTTCAATTTATTTTGTTATCCATGCTAGTAAAACAGCTCAATACGAGTCTGGTTTGTTAACCTTGTTGTTCTAGACATACACATGTAAGCAACATTGTCATGAAATTGTGTACAGACATTCAAAAATAGTGAGAGGTTTAATCCTACTAACTGGAAGCCCCTCCCCTTTTCCTTCAGCACCAGGTGAGGCTGATGCTCTGGATTTTAAATATTTTGGATGGATAACTTATATACTGAGATGGAAGTCTCGTTCAAAGACGTGTTTGTCATTGTTCTAATAGCAACAATAGAGTTTTAAAATATGAGCCACATCCAAACATCTATATGGACTTTTGTCTCCCTTATCATATAAAATTTAAAGCTATTCTGACTTTATTATGTTATCTCCAGCTCTATAACGTAAAGGCAGAAGAAGGAGCAACAAAAAGTCGCATGTTGGCCTTCCTCTGGTGATGGCATCTGGCCTCCCAGCTGGGTGTGGCTGTAGATGGACAGGTGCGTGCTGGCGGATTCCATGGGCTTCCAATGTGAGCCACGCTGTGAGGTTTGAGGCTGTGTAGGAAGTCATGCTGTTTGCCCTTGGTACCAAGAGACTGCTGGGATTATTGTTTGATAATGACAAGAAATAAGATGTTGCAGAAAAAGTGGTGTCCCTGGAGATCTATCAATGTTGTCACACAAAAGCATGGAAACACGCTTTACCAGAAACCCAAAATGGAAAATAAATTCAAAGCTCCATCTAGTACTTTCATTGCAACCAAACAAATCCTTGAACTTTGATATTTTTTTCCAAGACAATATTCTCCAATCGTCATGAAACAGAATTCTTCCTCACACAGTAAAACAAAAATAAATACTCAATGACATTGCTGTAATTTGGCAATTAATTAATTTCACATTGGCATTGATTAAAAAATAATCTAAAATTATTTGACAGGATGTGGGATGACTTTATTATGATCGGCTGGTTGTGTAGAACGGCCTCATAATCTTTGTCAGTTATTGGGCTGGTGTAATGATCCCTGGAGTAATGACTCCCAGGAGAGTGCCACTCATTTCATCACAGTTTGGCTCCCGTTTGAAATAGCTGACAGCAGACAAAGTGTTTTCAATGTTATAAAATGAGATGATGATCTGCTCCTCACGACATTCAGCCTCATGCCCAGCTGCGTTTCCGCTGCACTGACCTTAAATACCTATAGTTTCTGAACTCTAGCTGTTTTCCCCCTTCTGGTCTTTATGGTATTTATTTTATTTATGTTATGTTTATATTTATTTATTTATTTTTATTTATGCTAAGCTACACTAACTCTGCTTTTGACAGGCGAATCTTTGGTGACAAAGCTCTTTGCCTTCTGGTGTATATATACAGCTGCGCGCCCGTTACCATGGTAACCTGTGAGATGACTTTTTTAGCACACACTAAAACATTTTTGCCAATTTTCGCCGGAACATTACCACCAAAAATAAACTTTATCCACTCTACCAGACATGTTTCCATACTTGATTACAGGGCTACGCAAACTATGCAGAATTGACTGGATGGTTTAATTGTGCAGGTTTTTGGTAATGAAACAAAACCACCAAAATATGAGTGGGAAAAGTGATTTGTTTTTTTCTTCATAATATGTCCCCTTTAACCCTTTATTGCCAAACGTATCATATTTGATACACATGGCCTTTCTGGATTTTGAGACTTCAACGTCAGAAGTTTGATTCCCCCCCCGAAAAAGCTGATGGATACAAGCCAACACATGCATCTGCATTTTCCATGAGAAAAAAATCCGGATTTTGAAAAAGTTATATAAATTAGAGCACTTGTATAAAAATTATTTTGTTTTGTTTAGACACATTTGCCAGAAGGTTCCATTAAGACCTTATTTTACAAAAATTAGAGTGTTCTGACAATTACTTCATGGTGCGAGCTTTAAAGGATTAAATCACATTCATGTGTGATGTCTGTCAGCTTCTTCCTAAAGATGACGCTAACTGCTCCTTGCTTCCTGTGCCCACCAGAATATTATTTTGAGATGGCGTGGAAGGGTTTTCTGTAATGCTTGACCATAATGCATTATTTGTGTAAATATACGAGATGAAACACACACACAGGCACACAACCTCTCCCTTCATGTACCTCCTCCTTTAACCATATTGCATCGAACTCACGAGTGTTTCATTTTGCAAACACGAAAACTTTGCTTGCGACTCTGCGGATTCTTATCGAACTTTAAGCCGCTGCAGCCCTCAGCATGTTGACATCAATCACCACAACCATGGCAACAGCCCACGTAGCATATTCTAAAGGTCCTGCCCCAGGGTCTTTTGTGTGAGACCTGCTCCTCACTTGAGTTTTGGCTTTCCTTTGTGCTATCTGACTGGCCTCCCTCGCCGTCTGTCTTGCCGTTAACTTACTGTAAACTGATGCTCATGCACTTTGGCCTACAGAGAGGAGAAATGAAAATTGAACTAATCTATCCACCATGTCAACGTTTCCCACATAAGCAGCCACTAACAAAAGTGTATTCTCATGAGGCCTTCAGTTCACCAACTCCGGTTTCAGAAATATCAAGCTCCAGCCCCAGAGTCAAAAGCATCAACCCTCAAAGTTTTCACTCACAGATAATCAGTGTTTTTTTTTTAGACTGCACTTAGTGGCCCAAAATGTCAGCATGTCAAGACAGGCTCCGGGGTCTCTGAAAAAACGAGTGAGAAATAACCAAGTTAGAGCACAACAATGCTAACATGGATCCCTGTGCAGCTGCCTTTTAACATTCATACCCCTAATTGTTACCATATGGATTTAACTTTTTCCACATATTTCCTGACAGGATGTGGCCCCAGGAGGAAACGAGCAGCACTTTTCAATTTTCCGTGTCAGGGAGCAGTGATTCTCTGCAGGTAGCTTGTCTTAACGGAAGCATGATGAGCTCTGTTTGTTTTTTTTCCTTGTTTTTTTTCCCTCCTATGAATTGGAACAAGGATGTTTGGTTGGGAGATCTATATGCAAATCAACTCAATAGTGAGGTTTGGCTCGTAATTTCGTTCCCACAAAATGGCTCCCTCGGCATATCTAAAGTGAGCATTTGTTATAGAGTATGCATGCTTTGTTAGGGTTTATTTGCAGGATCCATCTGGACATGCTGAAAGAAAAATAAGCATCAGGAAGCAGCGAGAGGACGGCGGCGACCTGAACAGCTCGTCAAAATGAAGCTCTCTTTGCCAAACGTTACATAGAAAGATGTAAAACACATAACGTAAACAATGTCTGTGTGGTACACTTCCATCAAGTTGCAGCTGATTAGGCTTACATGAAGACTGGAATCAAGGATAGCTGCCTCTTGCCAAAGGCAACAAAATCCATGTGAAAAATAAGTTCTTGCCAGATAACTTGCCTTTTGGAACATACAAGAACGACACATGAGACATTAATTTGTCAATATGTGATACTGTTTAGTTATATTTGGTCAGTCAGGACTCTGCTGAGCTGCCAGCTTCCCATTGGCCGTACAGACACCGGTGTGCTGTAGATTTTCTCATACAACTCCTGTGAAGCAAGTAAATAACTGAATTTTCTTTAAATTATTCATTTAACTGACCTCAGATAAAGCCCATCCATCACTCTATTCTCTCTAACCACTTATCCCTTGTGAGGTGAACGGACACGAGGCAGGGAACGCCCTGGACAGGCCGTCGGAGAGAGAACAATGATTCATGCACACCTTCAAAACCCATATTGCACTTTTTTTTTTTGGACTGTGGAAGCTGAAACGTCTGAAGGGAACATTATTTACTTGCATTCTGTATGATATAACAGTTTTGCTCTCGGATGTGGATCCTGTGGAAAATGGAAGTGATTTTCCCAATGATTTATAACACAATTGGAGAAATACTTAAGACTTTTTTATGTTAGAATGTAGTAAATGAAATATAATAATGACCCAAATGTGCAAATCTATATGAGAATGCCTTGCACACCCGAGTGTCTCTTTATTCACAACTGTGCATTTAATCATACAACTAAGTGCTTTTCTTGGTAGTTGGGTCTTACAGTTACAAGTTAATGGAGAAAAAAAAAGCCAATGGGCAGATGATATGGCAGAAACTGGAGACATTTAACTCTGGCAAAGACTTACAATCTGCCAGGTATTCATAATTAATCACCAAGAGGAAGAAACATGATTTTATTGGAATAAAAAAAAATACAGAAGGCTTTGACAGCTTCTGTTGTTCATCTTCAGACGCGTCTCATGAGCTGAATACTATTTTATTCATTGTCACGAGGATTAATGGTTTCTGTTTGCTTACTACATGGAAAAAAATATTTGAAGCAATTCAGATGGGACTAAAGCTTTCAGAACAAATGCCGAACAAATGCAAATAAGTACTCAATAATAATCATGAATTTTATATTCTTTTTTCACCCTTGAAACATTAGAGATGACCTTAACACGGCACCGTGTTTATTTTGCTGAAATCCATTATGTAATTAACATCCATTTAGAGGCACATTTTGGGGTTCTAATTTATGTCCAAATGTGTCCCAAATGCTAATTTTTATTTCTTATAAATAGTAATAACGACATACGATCATTCCTTATATCGTGAACGCTTGTAAACAAATTTGTTCTTAGAATAAATCATGGAATGGGAGAATCAGAAAGCAGCAGGAGACTCCGGCTAAATGTGTAATATTTACTTTAATTACTATGGTTAGAAAAGCAAAAGCAAGGATTTTGGGTAAACGGTAGTAAAGCTAAAAGCCTTTCACCTACGCTACATCAAACGCGCAATGTTGAAGCTGTATTTAGCTCCACTGAAAAGCGCCTAAATGCTCTATTTTTATACAATTCAACTGTTGACGTGACATTATCATTTCAGGAATTTACAAGGACCACCTGAAGGTGATTTACTGAATCAAAAGTGAACACATGCGCAACGTTCAGGAGGAGAGGGACGCTGGACGTTTTCCATTCACGATAAGCAGAACTTGAAATTGCTTTACGCCAGAGTTTGATTTGTTTATCATTTTCCGTTTACTCTTCTGAGTGCATGAAGCCTTCAACCTGCTATCAGTGATGCATTTACAAAGCTCATATTGTCGCTCTGAATGCATGAAAACAGGACGTACAAATGGAGCTCTCGGGATGCTTCCGAAGCGAAAGCCTTTCCCTCAAATCAAGCTGGGATGCGCGTGATGTGCTTTGCACACCTTTGAGGTTTTGCTTGATGGTAGTCATCAGTTTCCATCTACAGCAGATCAGTGATGTGAACAGAGCGCTCTTCTACTGACACATCTGCCGCATTTATCGTCCAGGCAAGACGCACGACAAACAGAATGATTTACAGGGAAATGAGAGAGCTTCTTTTTTTTTGCGTGCATGTTTGCCGTCAACGATCAGCAGTCTGACAGAAGCCTGCAAATGTATGAGCCATTCTGGTTTACGAGTCACATTTATTCTTCGACAAAGCAACAGTCATCAAAATGTCAATGTCAAGAGACTGGCAATATTGTGCACTCAGCCGGATGAATCATTCTTAGAAGTTTTCTGGCACTTTGTCTCATAACTCGAGATCATTTCGACCTTAAATGTGTCTTTTCTATCATTTCTAGACTGTGTGAGTGTAATTTCTCAAATGCGCTGTCATCTATCCACGTGTTCCACCCAAAAACGTGCAGTGAGTGGAAGGAGAGTTGCCAAATGTCCTCTTTAGGCACAGACGTATTGAACGCCTTCGTCTTCGCTGCAGTGGGCTTGCAGTAAGGTCATGTCATCTTGGGGTGGCATTGAGTCACCTTGCAGATGCAGCTGAGGTATTAAGAGATTAAAGGCAGCAGCTCACCCTGTAGGAAGTTCCGTTCTGCAGCGGCGAACTGCATGCTCAAAACTTAATTGGCTCCAGTGACCCGACCCTGCTGAGCTGAGTGCTGATCAAGGGTCAGTCCCAAACAACATCCAACCTGCCATCCCTACCTTTCAGCCTGAAGGTCAGCATGGCATGGTTGTCATCTCCTCGCCAGGGCGTGTGGACAGGCACAACGCCGCCACACTACCACTGTGGCTAAAGCAGAAAGTTTTGAAGAGGAGGAGAAAGGAAGGAATGTGGTTTCTTGCAGCTTTCTGATTCAACCTTCTTTCCTCTATTCCTCTGTGTTAGGCTCAAAACAAAGTTTTCTAACTCATGTCTGAGGCGACATTCGTATTGCAGGATTGTCATTCGCAGTTATATGGATCAGAGAGTGGAGAAAGAGTCTTGGCGATGAAATGAGGCGCACCGTGGGCGCGGTGATGGATGAACAGCAACGAGGAGTCTGAACAATTAAAACACCGGGAGAAAGATGTGACTTTAAATCGATGATGGAGCTTGTGCCTGGGGCTAGGGGTGGGGGGGAAAGGAGGAGGAAATACTGGCAGACTTCTGATGATTCGGCCCCCTATGTGCCAGAGACCTCTGTGTGAAAAGAGAGAAGCAGGAAGAGCTGTCCCAAAAGGGTTCCTCTTACAAAATGATGCAGAAAAAAATAGCACATCTAATAAGCAAAAGTAATTACATTTCCCTCACAGATATCTTCTGTCAGAACTTATCTGGCTGTTTGCTGCTCCGACAAAGATGGGCGTTGTGGCTTAAGGGATTTTACAGAATGAAATATAGGTTTTATAGCTGATTAAAATGTATTGAACGCTGTGCTGACATTCCCCGCATCTTGTACTCTGATTTGGAAGCAATCACAGTATTACAAATGTCAAGTTTTCTTATTTATTCCATAGCAATAGATATTGTCTTTTATACCAGACTCATGAAAACATGAAACATTCCATCATTAGAACAAGGAGGTATTGTTTAAGTGTTGATAAGTATTAATCAATACTAGTAGCAGTAATTATTTTGGTTACACGCAGATAATGGAATATTTGGTAAGAAATAAATCTAAAGTTTGAGAGAGAAAAAAATATGCATACAAATGTATGTTTCCGTACAGAGCATCTTGGATTCCAATACTGTACAACAGTGACCCAAAACCTCTGTGTGAGTACAAGAGTAAAAGCACGCAACTCCCTGTAAAATCACAACTTTTAATTTATATATTTAAGCTTGTTTATGGATTAAATTGAATGCAATATAGCATGCCAAGTGGGGTGATGTCGAGTTGCTATTGGGTCCATAGCTCGAACTATAGAGACAGCCATTCTTGCTGTGTCGGCTTGCTTCTCATCTTTAGTCCAAGGTAAACTTGCTAAACTGACCCCAGAGAGCTAAATTTAACACACAGTAAAACATATGGCATTCATAGTGATAAAATGTTGGTCATTTTGATCCCTTTCATATCCCTGTGACCAACGTATTAGACGCATCATGCATAAGAGACATTTAGAAGTTATGATAATGTCACTCACCCAACAGCTGTTTAGGGTATGAATTAAACATGAATATGTTGAAGCTGCCTGTTTTTCCCCAAAACAGATCATTTAGTACAATTGGGCTTGACACTCTGAGTAACTTTAACCTCAACCGCATAAATAAGCAGATGCACCTGCATCACTTTAAGGTTGAACTGCTGTCACAGTCGGAATTTCACTTTATTCACATGTGCACATTTCCAGGAATAGATAAGGTGATATAAACAGTCTGTTTACGGCTTTATTTTGAATATGGGACGTAAAATGAATTGCTCAGTTAATTTATGCGCGCAGTCATAAAATGTATTCAGCTGAGCGAGTATAAAAGCAAAGTTTTGGGAAAATATGAGAAAGCTAAAATAAGCCTGCCACTGAATAAAGAAAGAACCATAAAAGCATATTTGTTGTGTTAAAGAAATGTACTGTGCACATGGAGTTAGCAGAACTCTCAACACAGATGCTTCCTGTAACTGAAAGAAACACGACGCGAATGAATTGAACAACACTTTAACGTTCCATGAAGTTGAAGGACTCTTCAGAGTCGGGAGGCAGTTCATTGTGGGTTAATCTCTGCCTGTGTTAGGCATTAGTCATTAATTTCATTCATGTGTATAATTAAAACAAATATTCATTATAGCCACTTAATTACTATATCACATAAAATAATAATTACATAATGTGATCAAATGCGAAGTGTCATCAGATTCAAATGCTGCAATAATACAGTAATCAGTGAAAAAGGTACACACCAAAGAAATATCCTCTGTGTAATAAGTAAATCAATGTGTTTACTGCCTACTGCATAATGGATTAAGACTGGATGAATGAGGTGATGTTAATAGCTACTGTCAAGCAGGGGAGCTGAGGAGGCATCTGCAAGTGAGTAGAGCCTGGAAGAGAAGGAGGAAGAGGAGGATTCTTCTCCAGCCGTGCTGATTATCTTATCTGAAGCAGCATTTAACTTTAATAATAACACTATATAATCACAATAAGTGCAAATACAGGAGAGAAAAGTAAACGTCGCCAAAGGCACCTGTCATGCTGGCATCAGTGACCTGAGTGTTGGGTAAAATGAGGTTGCATGTTCAGGTTCTGAAAACAATTGTATTACTTCCATACAAGCACCAAAAATATTTAAAATCAATGCATTTGAAACACGTACCAAATTTGGCAACAAAAAAAAAGTAAAAAATACAGAGTGATTTTTGACCTGGCAGCTTCACAATCAAACATGCTGAACGGAAACGACTGTTTGCCTTGAGCAGAAGCTAGAGCCTGGAGTCCAGACACTGGTGGTGGTGGTGGTGGCTGATGACTCTGCCGAGACTGATGAAACTAATGTCATGTAAAGTAGAGGGGCTGCAGCAGCATGAATGAACTGGTGGTAAAGAGATATTTATAGGACATAGCTTAACTGTGCAGTGGAATATAATTTATGACATTATTAATTATGTTGCTGACTGGGTCTTTGCACAAGCTTCATTCTGTTTATTCAGGGGCTTTATTTATTTGAAATGCTGGTGGCATTGAAGAAATCATGTGTCTGACATTTGGCTTTTGTTCTCTATACACAGAATTAATCAGATTCACTGCAGTAATTTCCAAAACTAATTTAAGTTAGTGGCAGTCCCACAAAGCTTAGCTCTTTGTTTCCGAGGAGAGAACAGGCAATTCAACTGCATAAAAGGTTGTCGGGGGGGGGGGGGGGGGGGGGGGGGGGTAGTTTTAGATAAATGGGCTATCTAATCTGCAGGTTATTCAAATAACATGACATTCATTGCTCAAGCGCTGGAGTCTTACAATGTTCTGTGAGCAGTCGGTATAACTGAGGACAGGAGAAGGTGGAAAGGAATGTGAAGAGCACGGATTCAGCGTCTGTTGTGATTAATCGGCTGTTACTGTGGATTTAACTGCAGTCAGGCACATGCACAGGTTTCACTTTCACTTTTCCACCTGCAATATAATCTTTAGCTAATGAGCTAATTCAGGGTTTATGCATGACAAGCAAATCTGCTAATATTTATTAGCGAGTGATCCAAGATTGATTTTGTTACCATCCCTCACAGTGTCATAATATGCTATTAATGAATGAAAGATATTCGTCTTGCATTTTTAAACCATTACTCGACGGAGTGAATAAACATTTCCCAAAATAAAATACATTTTCACAGGATCAGGATCTGGAATTTCCTATTCAGTTCAGCAGCAGCTGCCGACGAAGAGTCGCCCCGACATCAAAAACCCCACCCCTCCACCTCCCCGTATTCGTATTTCATTTCAAGATTATGTCTGGGGTGCATAATTATGGTACTCATTAAACGCTCCTATGCTGAAATGGCCTCAAATGGGGGGAAAATATCCTTGGCTACAATCCAACTCATTAAAATCTGCGATGACGCTTCATAACCTTTTTTTTTTTGTGAGCAGCTACTATTTACTTTACACCAGAACAGAAATATTACTGTAATAACGTAGAATTGTGTGTTAGTCCAACTGTTAATTTGAGCCAATGCAGGAGAGGCAGATTGAGGAGTCGGGCTTTCCGTGCCAGGAGTCGTAGAGGTGACTGGGAATTGTGGCAGCTCCAGCCTCGTCAACACGGTCGTCTGTCATATTGGCCCGAGCATCAGAACGCTGACTGTGAACATAACAATACACTTGGCTCGCAACTTGGCTGAAAACACAGCAGAGCAAATCTTCTCAACTTTGAAGTCAGGACCCCTCGCAGGGTTAAAGATGGCGGGGGGATCAGCAAAGAAAAATTTGACTTACAAGTTTTCTGTATTTTTAAATAAATGAGCTCCAGTCGTACTTCTTGAACTATAACACAGATATTTTTCACATTTGATTTAACATCACAACATGAAAACTCTCTAATTGCTTGAGTTTTGGAACTGATGAACCGTAAAAGTTTCAGTAATGGGAAAAAATCTAAAGTTTGCATGTCTGTTTGCTCAAATTTATATTTTATATAAATTTAATGAGCAACACAGCTTCATTATGTACGACTCCATGATAACCACTGATAGTTTATATTAAATCATCGTCAAAGGGCAAACAAAGCTTGGTGATTGGCATGTTATATATATATATCTATATGCTTAGCTTAGAAAAGGTCAGGAATGAGGTTCCAACTGTTGGGTGCCTGGTTATTTCTTTTCCAGGCATGACAAAAATCAAGTTAACTTTATCAGAATATCGCAAACTTCCATTGAGAGGTTTCACCATCTGTAGAGCATATCGTCTGTGTGGTGCCCTCGCTTCCCAGACACTCATTTCAGATAAGGATAAACCCCAGGAAAACTATGTTACAAACCTCAGGGAGACCAACAGAGAAGAAATCGCTCCTCCAGTCTGGGCAGATTTATAAAGGATGGGACAGTGAGACAGAATACAGTTCCAGGAAGATATAAAAAAAAAAAAAGATAGAGTAACTAACTATCTCCTCATGCATGACTCAGTTCACAGTCTGTCACTTTTTGCACAATAAATTAAATCTTCTTGCAGACAAAAAAAATGCAATTCTTTTGTCCGTTTTAGGTTATTTTTCGAGAGGTGAGGAGATGACGACAGCAATTATTTCACCGCCGCACTGTTGTGCATTCAGAGACGGTTACTTCCCACATAATTATCGCAAAGATTACAAAGGGCCCAAGGTTTTCAATGTCAGACTGACATGTAGTTTGGAACATCTTAAATGCGAGAATCACCATTTATGACTGAACGAGTGCTTCAATCACGACTTTGCATGTAATCAAACCAAGGGCTTGAGATGAAAGATTAGAAATAATAAGCAAATATGAGGTCCTTGAAAATATATATCTTAAACCTCCTCCTCATTGAAAACATATGCACTCCTGAGTGAAGCTTTGAAGAAGATAACGTCTACTCAAAATAAAAGAAATTCATGTTTGCTTTTCATTTAAGTGCCATTTCGTTTTGCAGGACAAAAGAAGAGGACGCTGGCTAAAGAGGCTGCAGGAGTGAAGAATCGTAACAGGTCCTACATCCACCGAAAAGCTTATGAGTTCTTTCCTTGAGTTGCAAAATGAAAACCTGCAGCAGGTGAACTCTAACTCGCTGCTAATTAAGAGTGCGTCCGTGTGTGGTGTTCTCCTTTCATCGCCCAGTCCACTCAACGGAGACTAGAGAGGACATGAGTGTAAAACTGCGTGTTTTGCGTATGTGAATTTCTCCTCTTCGCCGCAGCTGTGTGCAGATAGCACACTCAAACTGTCCGATTTGGAATTCAATTATTTCCCTTGCAGCTGTGGAAAGTACAACTTTAATTGTGTGACACGTTCGCTGTGTCCACCAAGACCCAGAATGAATTTCTTTCGTTGCTTGCACAACTGCTTAGAGGCCAAGGACCCACAAACAGTTTCAGTTTCCCTGAAGCAAAAGGCTCCTCATTCACAGGGTCCAAAAGTCAGCAAAAGCAAAATCCATGGATGGTTTTGCATAAAGTCAGCGGGGGTGAGGTTCTGGATTTTGCATCATGTAGGTTTTTTTTTTTTTCTCTGTGTTTTTTTTCACATTTAATTTAAAAAATGAACAAAGATCAGTTGCTGTCATCAATCTACAGTCGTATCTGTGATCAACAAAAACGCATGCACTAAAGTGATGCCAGTCTGATTTCGCTTTGGCTGCAGTTGGCAGCAGTTTTACCGTCGACTGTTTCTGGAATGCACACACAGACTTCATATTAGCACACACAGGGAAATGCACAAAGGAAACCGATTGTCTCCCTGGTGGTGTGATTTTTCAGCAACGGGCGATAAACTATGTTGTGATGGGGGATTGGCAGCATCTCAAAATGACTTTGAGGCTTCTCTCCACTGCAATGGTTTATGGTTAAGAAGCCAGCAAATTGGGAAAGTGGCTTTATCTAATTAGAAAATGCATTTCGTTAGCAAGCAGTCCCTCCCAGGCGGAATCATCGTTATTTTTGCTGGATGGCCTTGAGAGAATCAGCAAGAGCCATTCAGATGCATATCTAATGCTCACAAAATGAAATGATGATGTGCGCCGGATATGCTCTTTGTGCCATTATTGGACTTTTTATTCTTCTTATGCTTTCTTTTCTTGTACGTATAATGCTCTCTTTCTCCATCGCCCCTCTTTGTCTCTTCAGTCACCCAAATCTCTATTGTGCATCGTGAGGCTAAGTAATAATTATCTTAGTGGCATTTCATTAGTCAGTTTTAATGCCGTGGTGAAAATGGTTTCGCAGATTGTCTCAGTGAATTGTTGCTCCCGCATTAATGATGGTGCCGTGGCTGCAGCAATCACACCACAGGAAATTCATCTAAACCCCTTTGGGCTAAGCAACTGTATGCACACCAGGGCAATGGACAGAACATCTTGAACTACACTTGTGTGATATTTTTCACAGCATATGAATATATAATTGTATTTTACAGCAGTGCAGTTGAAGCACATTTTAAAGCAACATGCCTGTAAAGATTCTCAGTCATCCAGGGCGTGGTAGCTCTCTGTGTTGAATAAAGTCGCCCGTTCATTTCTGAACTGAAGAAGCCTGACAATGCCAATTCAAGGATGAAAAAGAAACAGACGCGTCTGCAGCGCTGTCCTCACAAAAACAACATATTGGACACCATAGATTGCTTTAACTAAAAACTAATAAGCTAATGCACATGCCTGAATTTTGCACTACATTACTTCATTTTAGCGTGGGAGGGGGCGGGGTAATGTGTGTGTGCGTGTGCACGTACAAGTCTTTGTAATGCCCACTTTGAAGTTTCTGTTTGTACAGCGAACAGTGTTTTAGTATCTAAGCCTACTGTTGGCCCTTCTATCGCCCAGCACTGGTAATGAGACCTCTGGGAATGGATGTGGAGGTGTGTGTCACAGAGAGAGAGAGATCATGGGCTCCTTTTATTTTGAAAATTGTCGTCATCTGCATCTGTAGAGTTGGGGTCCTTCAAGTTGTACAAATACATATGCCTGTGTGTATTCTCTTTTCTCTTTAGTCGAGCCCTTCAGCCGAGTTTCTTTCTGTCAGGCCTCTGCTGGGAAAAGTAAAAGCCCTGTTCGGGCTAATTATCCTCAATCTTCATGTGCTGGAGGGGTGCGGAATGAAAATAAAAAGGCAAAAGTGGAGCTCACTATTCACTCAGCGGGGTTCTGCCGGGTCTCTTGGTAGATTAAGATTTAAGGATGAAGAGTTTGCTTTGTTTTGACCCCTTTTTCCACTTCTCCTTCTTCTTCTATGTCGTGTCCACACCAGCGGCAGCTGCTGGCCTTTCAAAGAGGGGAGGCTCATTGTCGGCTTCTGTTGTCACGGCCCATGATAGAGGTGCTTCCTCTGAAGGAGGGAGAAGCACAGAGAAGATGGTGCACGGCAATGTCTCAGAACAAATGAGGAAACAGATGCAGACGGCGGTCAGGTGAGCAGGAAAAACGCAAGGCTTTAAGCTCCCTGTCGTTCTAGCATGCCGACATCTGATGATTGGCTCATTACACAGAACCTATGACGACGATGATGATGATGATGAGTATGTGGGTGTCACCCCGGTCCAGATCTCTTTGCGGGTGTATAAGTTTCGGTATTTCTAGTACATTTATGCATCGAAGACCACCTCAACAGAATATTTTGAAACTCAGCTTGTGAAAGACCAGATCAGTAAACATCTTCGGTGTATCGAGCCTTTCATCCATTTCAGGACTATTGTAAGCCGTGTCATCATCCCGTACTTTAAATTGCTACAGGTGGCATTTCACAGCAGTGGGGCCCCTGGGCTAAACCACTTTTTCTTTTTCTTGATTCAACACAGTGGGTCGCTGATGTCAGGCGCTGACGAGAGGGCGAGAGCCAGACAGCGTCTGCGTATTCTCTTTTTCTGTATAGAGAACTGAACATTTTGTTCATGAATATGAGAGAAAAATGTGCAAATAAGTGGGCTGCAGAGGAACTGATGGCCTTTAACAGGAAAGAAACTTTTGAACATGTTGTAAAAAAACAAAAACAAAAACTTATTTCATCACCAAAAGCAAAAGTTCATGGAAACTTCAAGATTTAAGACGCCTTATTTGTCAATTTTCCTATACATTTGAGCATACAGCCAAAATCCAAACAATGTCTCTCTCTCTCTCTTTGAGAATAAATAAAGAAAAGAACTACTAAATTAAGGCACTGTAAGAGGCAAGAGATCAGTGCAAAAGTAAAAGTGCATGCGTATAAGTGCAAATATTGAACAAGACAAAATGTTCTGCCAACACAGCTGGACAATGTGCCACAAGTAAAAGGTGTCGGTGAACTTTGGAAAGCAAAGTATTTAAGTGATTGGGTGATGGCGAGATGAGTCTCAGGTGTGCCAGTCACGCTCGGCCAGTCCGTCAGAATGAGTGGGAGAAACACAAGAAGGAAAACAGAACAAAACAAACATCCAACATCACGACAAACCGAACCCCGACACAGATGGATGCCACTTGAAAATGGAATTCAGCCAGGATTTCCATGATGGAAGACTTTGACTAGGCTCATATAGCTCGTGTACAGTGAGCTATATGATTCTATGTGATTTAATGTAAAGGCCTGCCGAGAAGCATCTGAATCACCCTTCTTCATTCATTCCTATCATTCTTATCTGTCCATAATAGAATTAAGTTCCAGGGGAAATTAATTATGCATCATCATGATTGAGTTTTTGCTGTTAATCATGACAATTTCAGGCTTGACGAAGCTCAGATTGGCCAATTTAAAAAGAGGTTAATGGGTTCTTATGATGGCTAAATTTCTCATCGCTGAGTGAGAGTGGCTGCACAACACGAAGAGTCAGCGTGTCCATCCATCTGATAAGGAGGCTACTGTAGAAATAGAAACGTATTGAGAAGCAAAGACTGCAGCTTATTTCAATTGATTCGCGTAATGACCCATTTCTGATTGTTGCTGATTGTTTGCGATAGTTTTAGAAGGTAGTAACAATGCATGATGAGACAAGTGTATATATAGAACTGATAGAATCAAACTGAACGGATATGTAGTTTAAAGTCATAAAAACACTAATTTTACATGTTTGTTCTACTCCCATCTCCCCGCCAGACCAAAGTGGTGAGAACCGAACCAGCAAAAGCTTTAGATCCTTAGATCTCTGTGCTCTAGAGGCCAATTACTTTGTGTGATTTATTGCTTTGGGCAATCAGGAAAATATATTTATCCCCCCCCCACCACCACCCCTGTGGACACTCCAGGTGCCTGCAGTATCAGTTAATAGTTGTTGGAAGCTCTTTGTTGGCTAATTTAACATCTTTTAGACTCCTGCAGAATAGGGATCACCTTTATTTTACTTGGGGTTTTGCTTATTGCTACTGGCTGCAGTGTCTCCCTCCATCATCCCAACTCCTTATTGTCTCCTTGTCTGTAATAGCCTCTGGGATCTGCAGTGTACATGTTCCCCTCAGAGAGTCTTAAATCTGATATAGTGTACAGACTACTTGCATACACACACACACACAAATAGAGATGCTTGCTCCATTTCATTATCACCATTATGAAGGTTGAATTACAGCAATTTTCTGTGTTGCGTAGGATTGCACAGCAAAACATGCACCCACATGGGGTGATGTGGTCACCTGTGATAAGTGGAGCTTTCTCCATTCAAGTCATTTTTCTATTTGAATAGTCTAATAAAGTGATAAATTACCACCCACAACCAGCAGCGTCCTTCGTGCACATGAAAGCGTTGCGTTAAACCCAATGCCACCTTACAGTCCCTGCACTATTTGTAATACTCACGCCTTAAGTATTTTAGTGTCTTTTGCAAAAGTAGCCGTGTGAAGCAATGCAAAGCTGAAGTAAGCTGTCAATGACTACCGGCCGCCACTCACAACGACCTGCAGTGTTTAGTCAGGAACTGGAAGGAAAAAGAAAATGGCAAGAACTCAGACTTTTTACAGTGTAAACCCGAGAAAAGGAGTGGATGTTGTAGAAGTGGCAGCATAGTGGCATGGTGTGCAGCGCTACGCTACGACCTAGCTGTCTTCCTATCTTCGATCCCTATGTGTGCGGAGTTTGTATGTTGTATCCGTGTGGGTGTGTACATGTTTGTATGTTATTGTAAAAAAAAAAAAAGTGGAGTAGGTTCCAAATATGTGTTTGTTTCAACCGACTCCCTTTAGGTTCATTTGGGTTTAAAAACCTTTGAAATATTGTCATTTGTCTCCCCTTCACCCTCCCGTGTTCCTCAGCTTCCTCTTTGACATCCTGTTGTCACGGGTCACCCATATTTCATCTGCAATGTAGTGAGCAGTGAGTGGCAGGGAGCTATGGGTAGGCACATTAATAAATTAGAGCCAATCGGAAGTGACATGAGACGAGGGAAACAATATTGATTGAACAGGATTCACCGTCCATCCATCCTTCTCAAACGCTATTAAAATTACAAACTAATTCAAACATTGATTACTTCCATTTACGTCACTATAGAAATGATTGATTATAGATTATAGAAAAGTATAATAATTGTGTTGAAAATGTTGGACAGGATTAGTTAATTTCTGTTCAGATTGTTTTACATCTTTCATCCTAAAGATTAAAGCTTTTTAATGTGGACTGGTTTGTCGAATGCCCACGAACGCTCGAGCACCCGATGGAGGGTGTAGAGTTGGTCAGTGTAACCTGTTGGTGTTTATAATCTATTACTGGTAACTTTCCCAACCTTTCCTGAAAATTTCACCAAGATCTGTCAGGAACTTTTTGAGTTATGTTGCTAAAACTCAAAC
Source organism: Brachionichthys hirsutus (assembly GCF_040956055.1). Taxonomy (NCBI): domain Eukaryota; kingdom Metazoa; phylum Chordata; class Actinopteri; order Lophiiformes; family Brachionichthyidae; genus Brachionichthys; species Brachionichthys hirsutus. Next base: position 13,024,578 of record NC_090898.1, read on the forward strand.
AGACAGAAAACCAATAAAGCCTCCTTGGCGGAGGTAATAAAAGAAGAATTAGTGTCTTGTGTGTGTGTGTGTGGTCGTGCGTCAACGTTGTTGTGTCTCTGCGCTCTTTAGCCGCGACCTTATTTGCAGAGTTCGGCCTTGCTTGTCGTCTCGGAGTGCTGTCCGGGTTGCCCTGTGTGGTCGTGGGTTCGTAGCTCCGGTATGACGCGAGTGCACTTAATAGGCTGCAGTGTAATTCTATAGGGCAGCTGTGCACCAAAGTGCCCCCACTTAAATGCTTGTTTTTGTCACAGACAGGATAAAACAGTGTATAAGTGGGAAAACAAGAGGATGAAGGATGAAGCGCTCCTCCAGACTGAAGTGCAGACTGAGGGTTACCTGCTGCTGTCCAATGTAAGTGCACTCAACGCGTCCAGCAATTATACCTCACCCCAGGTTGTACACCACGCTTTATTACCACATCATGTTCAACAACAAACGAAGAGACAGCGACGTAGGCCCGTCAGTGGGAGGGGGGGGCAAGCACTTTAGGCGGATCTACCTGGAAGGTGCACGATCACAGCCCATGCTTAGGCTGCTGTGCTCTCTCTCTCTCTCTCTCTCTGGACCAGTTCCAGATAATACTGAGTTGCAAAATACCCGAGTTTGATGAAAGGATTCCTTTCATTTTATCCTCAGATCCAATCTGACTACGGTCTCTTTCATTTCAGCATTCAAGATGGGGGGGGGGGGGGGGGGGGTTTATGTTGCACAGGGTTATGTTCCTGCAGGGTTTTCTTTCCCATTAAACAAATGTAAGCAAATTTTATGCTTTATGGAAAATGTTGTGTTTTGAATAAGAAATCAATTAAAAAAAATGATTATCTGATTCCGCCTGCCGCTGCAAGAGTTACAGTCAGCAGTAGTCTATCTCCATTACCTCCGTTCCAAAGTTCATTATTATTGTACAGACATTGAACACGCTTTATTACTTGTAGGTGTAGTCATGGTCCACTTGGCAGGCGTGTATTTTCTATTATTTATTTATTTTTTCCTATTTATTTGCCAGCACAGACTTCTGGGGTCAGTGGAGCACAAAATTGCTCTACAAATATATGTTATTTATTACACAGTAGATTTATCATCTCCATAGAAGCTAATATCCATTTTCTGCCCTTAAATCAATTACCGGACAATAAGGTCATGGCCAAACATGGGATTAAAGTGTCTTTAAATAAACACACGCAGAGTAAATCTGACCCATGCATGAACATATTTACATTTATGAGCTACACAAATGCATTTTTCTCACAAATGCAGTGCAGAGGTTGTGTCAGATGAACAATAAAGCAAAGGTCACACGCAGACTCCTTCTATTAAAGATAGAACTCGGGAATACAGGACGACACATAGAGCGGGAGAGCCTGAAAACGCTGAGGAAACAGAGAGAATATTCTGGCAGAGAACTGTCCAGAGAGTCAGGTAGAAACAGGCAGGAGCTGATCAGGTGAGATGTGTAACAGGTGCGTCTCGTTCAGTTCAACGATGCCTCCGCAGCTGTGCAGGGCCAGAAATCAACCTGCAGCAAACGTCTGAATCTCCATTGACTGCAATGCTCCTGTTCACGCAGATGCTTCAAAGTGATCCAGAATTCAGGATCTCTTGTGGATCATAATCAGAATTGTATCAACTTTTCCTGGTAGGATTCCCAATATTTCCTGAAAATTTCATTAGGATCCGTCATACATAAAAGTCAGAGAGACAGGCAGATAAATGCCAATTTCGTAAAGTTCTGTCCAGAACGTTTTGAGTTATCTCGCCAACAGACAGACGGACAGACAAAACAACGCAGGTGAAAACATAACCACCTCCTCCTATTTAATTCAGCTGTCACGAACATACAGGCGTGGGCTGTGTGGTCAGTTTAACGGCAAGTGAGGCTCTAATCCAGAAGACAGGAAACGGATTCCATAATTGCCTAATCCAGTAGATTTTGATGTTGAAACACAGAGACTGTGTGGGGGTTTGCCGGCAGGCATGGAGCATATGACATCTGATTTCAACAGGAGGTGTACACACTGGACAACAGGATTGAAAATAACTTCTGTCAAAGAATGCAACGTTCAGAGGAATTGCAGCTGACAGATCCAGAAACCTTTTTGCGGCTTTTATCATGAGATTCTCTCTAAATCTAACGAATGCATTTCCAAGTCATTGATCCAGTTGTCAAACTTTACTATCACCTCACCTGACTTTTGATAGCCACATAACGTAACTCGGTGAAACCTCCGTCAGCCATCAGCATCGGAGTATTCCAGAGGTGCGTCCCACTCTGACAGTCAGAGAAGCAGAGCCGGGCCTTTTATCCCCTTCGCGCGAAAAGGCTGTCATTTCTGGCACAGGACTCCAGAAGCGCCGGTGCATCCAGATCAGTGTTGACAGGGACATGTAAACAACACGATTCTCAGAGTCGCTGTGCTCGCTGTCTCCTCCAGGACAGAGCTCGAACATTCTGAGTATCCGAAGTACATCAGAAAAACCTATCTAGCCTTAAAACACCTATAAGACGACAAAATCCACATGCAAGCCCTCAGGTCAAATAGCGTCCTGCTGCTCCGAGACCCCAGGACTATAGATCTATACATCATTAGGGACATTGCCTCCTGTGAAGCTGCAAGTCCCACTGTGGAACAAAACACTTGATGCCTGCGGCCACTATACAGATGGTTGGCTCCATTAATCCTAAAAAACTATATGAAATGCCACTTTTGTTTTTTGTCTCGTTTAAATGATACATTTTTCCTGCTGATTTAAGAGTATGGCAATTCGTTTATATTTATAGTATTACCTTTTCTAAATTCATATTTCCAAAAAAGATATTAATGAAACGGTGTCACGTCCAGTTATTTTTTTGTGTGGAGCTAGTTGTGTCTTTATTAAGGAGGACCCACAAGTGGACCTGTAGCAAAGGGACGAACCCGCGGTCACGTCGATTGCCTCCGTGGATGGCGTGGACACCGACACCTGCGCCAGAATGCGCCTTGAGCTAAAGCATGATGTAAAAACGTTTTAGTCATACAAGCAGCGTGGTTTTTGGAGGCGGGAGGAAACGGAGAACCCGGAGTAAAACCACTCAGACATGGGGAGAACATTTTAACTCCACACAGATAGGATTCGTACCCTCTTGCAACGTGCCGACGGTGCTTACCACTGCACCACCGTGGCCGGACTAATTACCATCCCCAGTCTCCAACACAGAAAGCCCCAGCTTCTTGTGCTCGTCCTTAACCCAGACCTCCTCCCCTGCATCGCGCATGCCGCACTCGGAGCACAAAGAACAAACATTGACAGTGAACATAATCCAAGCAGTAATTATGTTTCCCCTCCAAGCATAAATAGCAAAACAAATCAGATGCACATGAAAACATTTTCAAGGAGACGGGGTTGTGCAAAGAGATCATAAACCCAATGCGGAGTTATGTAAGTAGAAGTATGTCACATGTTTGTGCAACACACTTTGGCAGAGCTATTTTTAACTGAAGTGCTGCCCCCCCCACCCTCTGATGATGCAGATCTCGCTGTTAGTGAGCTCACCTGGAGCTACATGGTCTAATGTAACCCTTCTCTGATTTAAACCAGCAAAAAATGAGAGTGCTGCTCAGAAGTGCCTCAGCAAAGCATGCAGTTTTGAGTTACCGTAAAATTGGTAATGGAAACTCAGCCTTCGGGTTGTACTGGATGCTGGAATTTTCTCATTAAAGTCAAGAGCATGGTAATATATTTAGTACAGGCAAACCTGGAAGGGTTGTTGGGATTCGGGGTGAGGGTCACTAATGTCAGTTAGGGTCTGAGATGATGATGTAATAAGCAAGGATGAGGCAGGTAATACAGAGTTCTTCATAAAAATATAAAAGAATTGGGGAGATTCCTTATACTGCTGTGTTTAATGTTACATTTTGCAGGATTTCTAGAATTCCTTTCCAGAGAATGACTGATTTATCCTGATTAAATTATCTGTGTGACACGCTCTGCAAAGGCATGGCATAATTGCAATGTCAAAATTCCTCGAAAGAAAAGACTCTACCGGCATATACCTCGGTCTTTGTCGCAGACGCGCGACCAGTTTTCAGCGTTCATGTCTCGCTTTATGTAATATATCCAGAGTATCGCTGTAAAACTCTGTATCATTGCACGCTATTCATTTCTTAAGCAATATCCTTCAGATTAATGTGGCAAGAAGACCGGCTGAGTGATCTGAAAAAAAGGATTTGTGCGAAAAGCGACTACAGACTCACCAAGTGTATCAGCCAGCCGAGCGTTGATAGCCTTATCAGAACACTCCACTGAGAGCTGAAGCCAAACTTTTCACATCACTCTGCTGCTTCTGTTGTATTTGTGCTTAGTGGACAGGCAGAAAAAAGCGTGCGTGCCTGAGAAAGTGTGGAGGATTCAGACGGGCAAAGACAAAAGCGCTATAATGAGTTTCCATAAAGCACTCTCAACGTGCTCGTGATTTTATGAATTCGTCATAAAGGAGTGAGTAAATGTCACAGCTGGAGGTAATAGAATGGGATACCGCTTTCACAGTGAACGCTGGAGGAGTAGGAGAAGGAAGAACATTGGAAAAAAAAGGAAATTACTGGGGTGCACGTGATGATTCAGCCGATAACGGGAGCGATGGCTGACGCTCGTGTGTGTCGTCTTTACACGGGCGCAGGGATAGAGGGATTCTACAGGGAGAGAACTGGCTGTGTCTCGAAATAAAACATGTCATTGATTGATGAGCATGAATCCACTAAGAGTGCAGAAGGTCTCCGCGAGCACTCAAACACACACACACGGACACACACGCGTGACAGAGTACAATCTTGCACTGTACATCAGCAATTCCACTTCTGCAGAGAGAGAGTGCCGCTGTGGGCGCAGCTACCTTCCTCTGGAAATACGCAATGATCTCTGGGCCGCGTCATCGCAATGAACATCAAGGCAAAATTGTTTTATTAATGAAACGCAATCACATTGGAGGTTGAACATGAACGTCTGTGTAAATAGATTTAAGCCGTGGACCGCTTGTCCGCAGCGGTGATGTTTAAACACAGGGGTGGTGAGTGATGTCGGGACTTGGCTGGCGGCAAATACACACTGAGGATGCGTTCAATTCTACCTAAAATAAACCGTGTATAAATGTTAACGCTGTATTAAAACAACTCTTTTAATTTCTCTAGAAATATTAAATGTGTCTTTGTCGAAAAACATTACAATAATTAAGGATTTGGTATCTATATGTGCAACTTGGTGTGGATCCTGTGAAAAATGCAGGTTTGGTTACAATTAAATGGGGCTTTAGGGCTTTGGAAAAGATATGTGCTCTACTGACTGCCTTTCTGGTTGATACAGATTTGGAATGAAAGAAAAGCTCATGAAATGACAGAGAAAATAGAGGGAACAGAGTCCATTTTACATCACTCAAGATATAATTACAGCCATTAGAGTGGGTAAAAGTTGTAATACCGAGTGTGAGGTATGAAATCCATCAGAGCTATGATGTCTGCTGGAAAGAGCGTCCGAATGTTCAGCTAACTGCTGACAAAATGTGTGCAAAGCCCCAATCACAAGTTACATTTGTCACTAAATGGTACTTCATGGTTTTATAAATATGCGTATTTCCTTTCTCTGCAGCAGATATGAGAAGATGAAGACGACCGCCACATCTTTAGAATAAATGTTAGCTTCCTTTATCTGGACCTCACCAACACATTCGGCACATATCTCCCATGAAACCCTAATGTGGAAATGAATGAGCTGGGAAGTTAAATGTAAGCATTGCTGCTACAATTTTACAATTCGATTATAAAAGCTTAAAGTTACGGCTGCTGCATTTTGTATTCAGTCCCATTCAGTCTTTGATATGCCGGTGTTGGAATCCCTTGGAATAAACACTCGTTTTGGTTTGTCAGACCTTCCTTTTATTCCTATTCTAAGATAAGAAAGTTACTGCTATTCCACAATTCCTTGTTGTAGAAAATATGTTTGCATTTTTCAGCCTTTCACAAAATCAAATCAAAATCTCATGCAAATCACAGAATTTTGTGGTCGTGTCCCTAAAACTATGCATAAAATCAAATCATAGTCTGCCAGAAAATGGCATGCTTTTCATTCATAGCTTGAGTATAACAGCGATAGAATAGTTGGGTTTAGAGGTCGAACACGTTGCGATCACTTTGCATAAATGCATTTATTATTTGAATAGGGTCATTCTTTGACACAGCAGCCCTGAACAACAGTTCACTTTATGTCAAAGCAGCTACAGCGGCGTCAACGACATGGAAGGTGCGCATGAAAAACTGCAAAGAGATGAGGAAGGAAAAACAGCGACTGGATGTGGGCGAGAGACGTGACCCGCGGCTGGTTCATCGTAGTTTATTATCGCGCGGCGCAGTGAGGAAACACACGTTTCATAAAGGATATAACACGAATCTGTCTATTAACAAGGACTTCAGTCTGCTGTATAGTTTACACACTTTACTTACTACACATTCTCCTGCGTGATCCGCGGCGGCTCTTATGTGACACTTTCTTATTGATTTCTATCATTGCATGAGGTGCTGAAGTTTAAGCTCTAATGAGGTCACCGTTTTTCATTCAGTTCAAGGAGCAGTGGAATGGAAAAGATGATGGCATGCAAGATTTGACTGTTCCACCGCTGCATGAACATTCTATGGATGATTCAAAAATTACAAAGTGGCGCAAGGAATTCAGCCCTGACAGAAATTACGTATGTTTTTCTTTGACCTTCAGTATGGTTTTGTGCATCAATCACCCTGGAGCAGAAGCGGCTAAAAGAAAAGCAATTCCTGTTTTTTTTAGATTAATGATGTATGAATACGTCTTTATGGCCAGCAGGACTTTGATCACTCTGCGATCCATTAAATTAACCAAGGACCTTTCAAATGAGGCAAATCAAAGAGCAAGCTAACAATTAATACTGAGAACAGCATAAGCTGAGCTGACACAAAATCTCCAGGACGGTAAAACACAGCGGTCCATGAGAGAGTCATGAAGCTCTGTGAAGAAGTTCTACGCAGATACAATAAGGCGCATATTTTTTTCAGGAAGCTGGTTGCAGCTCATTTTAATAATAACATGTAATTTTAATTATTGTTTGAATGTGTTGTCTTGTTCACACAAGCATCTCCCTCCGTCTTTGTCTTCTGTTGTGTTTTGAGGTTTTTTTTTTTTTTATATATATCCTTTTGATCAGGCACTCATAATTCCAAAACGGATGCGAGTTATTTGAATTCCTCGCTTGATCTCAGAAGAAAGAGCAGAAAGAAAGCTGTACCTTAGATAGATAGATGGAGGGTACAAAGACAAAACGGTTGAGTTGTCATTGATGCTCCAATCAGTGGAGACATTATGGAAAATTAGCCAGAGGTAAAGCGGGACAAAGAAAGGTGGATTTATTCTTTTAATGTTCTGAGAGCTGAAACAATTATTGTACTTTTATGTCTTTATTTCCAGAACACAGTTTTTTTTAGACTTGAGCTTTTCTTTCTCATTCGTTGGAAGGTTGAAAGCAAGTATCACCGTCTTCGGTGTAAATTAATGGATGTTATCTCTCTGTGCAAAGATTATCATGTCTTATTCAAATGTAACAGCGACTGCTCTTCCAAAATGACACCCATTAATATTTGATATTTCAAAGTCCTGTCCAACTAAAGCTGCTGTTATCTATTTCAACGGAAGATACACCATATCAGAATTAATCTTTCCTTATTTGCAGCAATGCAAATTATTGTAATATGAGCATCAGCTTTTAAAACAATGAACTATGACAAAAACTGTTATCTGAAAAAGAAAATGGAAGAAAAACCTTAAAAAAAACTTACCCAAAAAAGGCCTCCCACATTCAACGGGGCATTCAGCAATCTGATTAGTCGATTCAGTTTAAGAGGCGGGTCCAAAAGCTAAATGCAACAAAACAAAATGTTTTTTTTTCCTTTTCACAAATTTGACCTTGCTGTTTTTCTTATTTTCTGCTTTTCTTCTTTCTATATTTGAGTTGTGGACAAATGAGGACGAACCACAAACCGCAAGAGGTTGTGTGTTTGCTCTCCATTTTTGAGGGAATAATCAGTGCCTATTGGGAACAAGCCACACTTGACTGTCTGCCGCGTTACTACTCAACATGTCATTCAGCAATCTGATTGGTTTGTTGCCATTTCATCTGCTCACATCCGTTTTGTCTCGACTGGTTTTTAATTTATTCAAATCAATCACGTACAGTGTTGTCATTCTTCTGTACCAGCTTTGTTTTTTTTTGAGGAGCTACAGAACTAGAAACAAAAAGAAATGAATTTTTTTGCAAAGCGCTCCAGTTTTAATTCCCTTCATTTGCTTACATTTTTTATTTCCTTATTTATGTGACTCATGTTGAGTGTGAAACAGAAGAAAACTGTCTTCCTGCCTTGTTTTTTTTTTGTTTTTTTTTGCTGTGCATAATTATATTGTGGAGTTTGGTTTTTTTACGATGTCAGAACGTGTGCTGCAGCAAGTGTGATGTTTAAAATTTCACGAGGAGGATCTAAATCATACTGTTTGATTATTGGGTCAGACAAGCAAAAGAATCGCTCGGGAAAATGCTGTGGAATCAACCACTGTGCCCTTAAGGGGCTTCGTTAAACACCACATACCACTTAGAGTCTATGAACATCCTGATCTTGCATTCATTTTAACACACCGCCAATTCCAAGCTCAACATTGGTCTGTCGTACAAAAATTCCTTGAACTACAAAATCAGTTTTCATAGCGTCAGACTAAGAAGTCTCTACCTGTGAGGTCAGACTTTTTTTTTAAATGGGAATGAAAGGAGCCTAAAGGCAGAAAAGACTGCACAATAATTCAAAGTGCATTAATCACCTGTGCCCTTTAGCTTTCAAAATGTAATTTGCAAAAATGCTTCTGCGTGCTTTCACGGCGATACTGCAGCACATCTTAAATTATGAGGCAATTATTCTTTTTCCAGTGAACAAACAAGGCCCGTGGTTTTTGAGCTGAGTTTGCACATTTTAAATAAGCCAGCTTACGCATATGGGAAATTAAACCGCAGTTTCATATCTGCCGGTATCCCTGCAGCGGCGCCTCTCCCGGTGCCTCATCTCCTTGTCTCCTTTGCGCCTACTTGGATTTAAACGGAGCGCTGAAGGTTCACTGACAATCACATCTGAAAGGGATGCCAGCGGTGCATATGATATTCGGTTATGTGGAGATGTGGCATTTATAAAAAAATAAAAATAAAAAGGCAAGCTTTCATTTTAAGAAAAAAAAAGCGAGGTGGGGTAGTCAAGCGACAAAGTACGGCAGCGTACTGTGTGGCAACAAAGTGCACCGCGCCTGCCTGCTGCCTGGTGTAAGGAGGGAGATGCGACCTGTCAGAGAGTGAGCGGCTGGCTGAGTGACTTCATATCACCCTTTCAGCTCCAGCAACTTCCCATTTATATTGTAATGCAAATCCACGGCCTGTCCCAGATGGTGCTTTTCCAGCATCGTGGGTGCATCCAAATATGATTATTTATCCCATGCACTTCCAAAGTCCTTAATGCGTCCTCCTCCTTCTGTTTCCATTCCCTGCTTTCACCGCCAGTGGTTTCAAATCCTTGCTGTCTCTCCCTAATGATGAAGGAGAAAAACAATAGACAATAAATTTGGAGAGAATTTGACAAGAGAGGACCTCAGAGATTGCAGACGAGCAGTGGAGAAACAAACGGACCGGCATAAGTCAAGACAAGAGGGAAACAAAAATAAATAAAAACACGGATCACTTTCTTGGCTGTGCATTAGGGCAGAGGCATAAGCAATAACTCTCACGGCTTTTAATCACCTCTGCTGCGCAAAATGCAGACCACCAGCCCATATCAGTAATGAGCATCAACTCCCTGCATCAACATTCAGATTTTTGCCTGAATAAATTCACCCATCTCTGCCTGTGAGAGAAATTGAGACTTTCTTCTTCGCTCACATTATGTGTAAGATTTTATGCATTTTCTAGAGAAAGCATATATATATATATATATAGTCATCTTGCAGATTTCACGGAAGGGTAATTCAATGGGGATAGTGTTGGACAAGAAAGTGATTATAATGTGCGACTTTGGACTGGAGCGATTGAAGTATAACAATAGATACAGGAGCTTCACTGTAAATGACATTGCACTTAGCTGAGGGTTGTGACTAAGCTGTCTGTGCAAATATTTTTTTCATCAAATCAAATCATTTGAAAGTCAATTTTCTAACTGCTTTTTAATGTGACAACACTTTGTAGTCATTCTCGATGGAATCATCTAAGACAGGTCGCGCACAGCAGCCGAGCAGCATAGCTGGAGGTTTTTATGTGTGAAATCCTGAAGGACTGCGTGTGCTGGATTCAGCGACGTATAATGAGTCTCTCTCTTTTCTATACTTTCATCATAACGCTTTTGCTTCTGCCATCTGCCACAGAAGCATTTAGTTAGCTCTCGACACTCCCTACACGGAGCATTTAAATCGAGAAAGTCAGATCAAGTCCTCTGACCCCCCCCCGTCATCCCATTATGTTTGATGTTTTGGCAAATATTTCCTTCTCTAACTTCAGTTCTCTTAACACAAACTTTGAGTGAAGCACAGAAGAGAAGTTTCTGTGAATTTTATATCTAATAAACTGAATCCTGAGGACTTCTCAAAGATGAACTGCGTGCAGCAAAAGCGGACATTTGTAGGTGGTGCAGCAGCACGATGCCACAATTTCTTAATCACATTTCTGTGTGTCATTTCTGGAAAGGCAGCTATAAGTTTAAAAATATATATATATATATATATATATTGGCTCATCTGGTTTGTCCTGAAATCATAAGTGTGTTCACAGGAGTATTAAAATTAAGCTATGATCTGAGGCTGGATGTGTTTATGCCACAAACATATCCAAAGTCAAGGGATTTAAAAATGCACCAGTGTTAATTAGCCTGGACAATTTGAAAATAACAGCTTGTGTTTTCTTCCTAATTAACTTTTAATGATTCAAATCATTTAACCAGTAACAAAAAAACATCACTAAATTGATAAGCTAAATGTATTCTCATGTGATGCAACTGGAGGACGCGACGTTTTACACCGATTAGTGTCATTTATTCCAAAGCTTCTTCTATTAAATTATTATTATTATGATTATTATTGTTATTATCCTTCCTTCCTTCCATTTTCTTCCGCTTTTCCGCTTTGCAGGTCTTGGGAGTTGCTGGAGCCTCTCCCGGCTTGCAATGGGCGAGAGGCGGGGCACACCCCGAATGCGTCGCCAGCGCATGGCGGGGCCACGCAGAGACAGACAACCGCTCACGCACACACTCGTACACTATGGACAATTTGAAGGGATCAATTCACATAAATTTCATGTTTTTGGAGGTGGGAAGAAAACGGAGAACCCGGAGAAAACCCAAGCAGACACAGGGAGAACATACAAACTCCACACAAATAGGATTCAAACCCAGTACCTTCTTGCTGTAATTATTATTATTATTATTTATGGTGGCCATGGTAACACTGAAAATAGCAATAATATACACACTGCAGCAGGCAAATCCCAACATGGAATGGGATTCCTACTTCAATGGCACCTTCAATCTGTTAATGATCCGAGTGGAATTTAAGAGTGAGGACAGAACAGGAAGTGTGTTTAACATTCTGAGCTTCATGTCACCCTCTCTGTGACTCTGTTACTTGATATTCACAGTCTTGTATCGCCACTGTCTATGGGAGGCGGAGGAGGAAGAGGATTCTGCTTTTTTCCATAGAGAAATGAATATCTGTACAGATTTTTCTGTTTGCAGTTTTCTGTATGCCTTGTTGTTGTTGTTTTTGTTGTTTACAGGTTAGTTTAGGTTTTCTGATGCTGGAGCCTCTGCAGTGACCCCAATATGGTGGAAGTGAATTGAATTTTGTTTCTAGGTGGGAAAATGTTTAAATAAACCTTCTCCTTGCTATTTCTCGAGTTAACAGAATCCCATATTCATGCATAAGCATGCTTTACTACTTCCCAGCAGTATAAAAATATAACTTTAATGATTTAGTTATTAACTTTTTACGCTATGTGAGTCAGCCAGCCATGAAAGTACGGCCCAGCACAACCAACAGTACACGACAGGGATTTTAACTTTTGCTGCACATTTGCATGCAGCTGGCTTATTCCAGGAATATATGCCTTTATTTTTCTAAACGCTCCCAAATTGAGCAAATTAAAGGCAATCTAAGTTTGAGCAAATGTAAATGACTTAATGGAGCTATCCCCTGTAATTACACCACTCAGTCAGGCATTCATTAAGTGCTAAAGAGGTTGCCTACCATGTTGACTGTACTTTTTATTCATGCAGCACAGCGGATTTTCTCTCCCGACAACTTTCATTTGATTTCAGATTGTCACGGCTTTATTTTACACTTATGTGAGCCGTGCAACGTGCATATACAGCCACTTTGAAGAGCGCGTTGCAGCTTTAAAATAGAATGGAAGAGTAATGTATTGTCATTACACACAGTGATGCAATGAAATTAAAGGATTTTGACAGTAAATTGCTTGAAGCTGTAGATTTCACTGTTTTAACTTCCTCTGGGTTTTGCAGCTCAACTGTGATAGAAGAAACTTTGCCTGACCCTTGGTGGAACTGCAATCAGCATTGTTTCCAAAGCGAGAGGGAAACAAAGGAAATGATGATGGTCTCGATGATTTCAGCATGTCAGAATGTGAGGTGAACCATTTCATCACTTCTAAAAGCAAAAGCAATCAAATCCATTTCAGCTGATTCTCACACACCTGGCCTTGATACAGAAGCAGGATAAAACGCAGCCATCCGCCTTTTTATTTGTCACTTTCTTTGCAGAGTGCAGAGTGATGGAAAATGTGGAAAGGAAGTGAAGAATCGTGTGCATTGAAAAGACAGGAGGCGGAGCTAGAAGTGGCGGAGATGAAGATGCTGAGGTTCTCCTTGGGAGTGACCAGGTTGGATAGGATTAGAAATGAGACAATAAGTGGGACAGTGAAGGTTAGACGTTTTGGAGATAAGATCAGAGAGGAGAGACTTTGATGGTTTGGACATGTCCAGAAGAGAGACAGGGACTATATCGGTGGAAGGATGCTGAGGATGGAACTGCCAGGGAACAGGGCTAGAGGTCGACCCAGGAGACGATACATGGACGTAGTGAGGGAGGACATGAGAGTGGCTGGTGTTGGGGAGGACGATGCAAAGGGCAGGGTGAAGTGGACAACATTGATTTGCTGTGGTGTCCCCTCACGGGACAAGCCAAAAGTGAAAGCATGATAGGTGACAGAGAGCAGCTGCTCCGCACCGTACATTCAGAAAGACAGAGAATGGAATATTGTTATATTCCTGATGCTGCATGTCCTTTTGAGAAAGTCAGCATCCCCCCCATGAGGAAGAAATCAGTGTAAAGAAGCACTGACCATGTACCATCATCCACAGACTGGTGTAAGAATTACAATGCAAACCCCATCTAGGCCGAACAGTCCCTTTGACTCAACCCTATTGTTAATTCCAACAAGAATATTTATCCTGATCTATTGACACCTGGCAATAGTCAGGCAGTTTATAATTGATAGAAATGATGAAAGCCCTTAGCATTCATCTAAATGTTTCAGATTGTGTTGTGTGTAATTAATTTAAATATTGACCTGAAAAACTGAAAAAAAAAGATTTCTGGATCGACCCCTTCATCCTGACCCACGTGTCATATGCCCAGCCCTCCCACAAAAGTGTCACAAAAATCCATTCAACTAGTTCTTAAGTGATCCTGACAAACAAACACCTGCGGTGAAAACAAAAACAAATCACCTGCTCTCCTGAGGTGATGCGCTTTTAATTAAAATTTGTATTCATTCGAACATAAATGTGTGAGTTTGGAAAGCTCACTGCAGAAGAAGCCATTTGGAGCAGTCATAAGATTGTTGGTATTGCATTACTATAATTGGACAACTGCTGTTCAAGGTGTCCAATTAATTGGTTAAAAAAAACATTCCAAAGAAATCACATTCTAGCGTTATACGAGGAAATGGATTGGAAGAACTAGATGTGAAATGTGACAAGACATTTTGGGGGTGTCTGATCTTGGGAAATTAAATCCCAAAACACATCATAACAAACTGCACTCTTCTGTAGCTGGACCCCAAGTTACTCCTTTTGTTTGTTTGTTTGTTTGTTTTTGGGGGGGGGGGGGGGGGTGCTCTCCTTCAGGCCAATCAGAGAGGGGAGATGAGGTCCGCTCAACGAGCAAGAAGCGCAGCATCGCCATCTGTAGGCCAGAGCAGGAACGACACCCTGCTGCCTCGTCCACATGCACAAACAAACACCACATTCAGAATCAATTACTCATACACCACAGGTCACAGGACGGTTCATTACTGTTCAATTAGCGGTGAATGTTCAATAGCGAGCCCATCGCCTGCCAAGACAACAGGCAAAACAAGTGTGACATTTTAATCATACTATTAAAAGGGAGCCGGAGAGGAGTACGTGCAAATGAACTCTTTGGAATGAAGCAGAACGGGAGGGATTTAAAAGGAGCAACTTTTGATTTTAGTTTCATTTAACTCTGACTCCCTGCTCAGACTGTGTTGCCTCCCGGATCCAGATAAGCGGTAGAAGATGGATGGATGGATGGATGCATTAACTTTAACTGTATTGATCACTGGGCATTTATCTCATCCATAATAATGGCCCTTTGTTAATGCCTTATTTTGTATCTTAAAATAATGGAAGATGCATACTTCAACACTGATTCTTATGTTGTTTCATTTTGTTGCAGGCAGATTGTTTATGACATCAAATATTTTGCATCAAATACTTTTAGAGAAAGGCAAAAAACAAAATGGAAAGATGAATATATTATGAAGTCGAAAGCCACAAATCAAACAGAAGACAATGAAAGTGTCTAAATGTTGACTTATTTGAGAGAACGTTGTATGTTTGATCGCGGCCTTGAGCCTTGAGTCATCCATGAAAGTGTGTTTCCTGTTTCTTCTTCTTCTTCTTCTGCTTTCGCTCCGTGCAGCGCGGTCTCGAAGCGAGAAATAAGAGAGAAAGAGCAACAAGAGAAAGTTGGCTGGCAAGTCCCGCTTTTCCCCGGCGTCTCTTCCAGCACGCGGCCAAGATGGCCATATTGTGTCTCTGAACAAATCGAACGGTTGGCGCTGTGACAAAGCCAGCCTCAGTGGCGTTTGGGATTCGGCGAGTCAGCACGACTGTGCTCCTTCATTCCCAGGTCACCGCGTGCTGCAGCCAGCAGGGAGCCTCGCTCATGTTGGCTCCACTGCTGGATGCAAACGCGCCATTAGTCTTTTGGCTGTGGGATGGAGAAATTAAAACAAGCCACACTGATTACTTTGTGCAAAGTACCGGTAGTCCATCTTCCTTATTCCCCCCCCCCCCACCCCATTCATTAAGTTATATTGTGAGTAAATCCTGCTCAGCCTTATTTGTAAGAGCAAACATGTAACCATAGGCCGGAGGGGCCAACTCTCTCTGTGGTTGGACAGCAAAGTAAAAACTCAGCTGAACTGGTTATCAATAGTTACTGATTAACTCTCAGTCGATTGATGAATCACTTAAATTATAAATTCATCTGCCGCACACGGAACCTTTTTCATCCCTTTTTTTCACCCATCCTTTCACCTGACCTCCGACCTCTGTAATAAAGTCACATGACTGGCTCATTATTAATATTATTCCCTCAATTTAAAAAAAAATGGTTTTGGGGCGCTCTAATAAGAGTAGCAACATTATAAAACACAAACTGGTGTAAATCAGTCCGGATGACAGTCAGAGAACATTATAAAACCTCACAACAGGTATTTATAGGACGACTGTGCAATGAATAAGACACACATACAGCACACACCACAAACGTACATGCACACGCACAAAGACAAGGATCTGACAAACTCAGACACACACGTCCAACAATAGCCCTTTACAGGCACATAAAAGGACGAGCTATAAAAACTGTCACATCTACAGTTATGCGTGTCAGACAGTCAAACTCAGAGGAAAAGGAGAGGGTGCACGTTTAATGGGAGATAAAAGAATCGATAAAGAGAGAAGAGCGAGAGGGAGAGAGAGAGAGAGAGGAAAATAGAAGTGAGATCAGACATGGATCTGCTGTGTACTTGCTCGGATGCGAGACAGCTAATTGCTCGGAGGCCCACATGAGGCACTGGGACGGGGAGTGTCAGCAGCTCTGATCGATTTTTAGAAGGTTAGAAGTTGTGGTGATTTGTGCCGGGGGGGGGGGCACAGATGTGGCCCGCTGGGATGATCCGGCAGATCAGATGGCTGGCAGGAAAACACGATATAAAGCAATATTCCGATTTAAAGCGCCACAATAAGAAATGAAACTGAAAAGGCAAGCAAGCATTTGAAATGTTACTTTGTTAAAGGCACAAAAGAAATGAGAGCAAAATGTGTTTAAAGGAGTTGCAGCGACAAAGCCAAGAGTTATCGCTGCAATTCTGGTCTTCAAGCTTCTTTCAGCTCATTGTTTTGGTTCCTCTTTAAGTCACACTGTTTGCAGCGACAACAGGCCGCTCTAAAAGCCGACTGTAGCTCACTGAGAAACGGCAGCCAGAGGACGCAATGAAGCCGTACGCTGCTTAATATGCAGATATTTCCCTCAGGAGTTTAAGGGTTGCTAAAAAGGAGAGACTTTGGTCATTTGAAATGTATCAGATGGGTGCAGCACAACGGCAAATAAAAGCTAGCATTGCAGCTTTGTTAACCAGAAAGATGTTTGCTAACAAGTTTATCATGTTATCTTTAGTATTTCTGCTGCCTTCAAGTTCAGAACTAGTAAAAAAAAAAAAGATCAAAAGGAAATAAAATATATGCTGTACATTATTTTTTTCATTGCATTATGTGTTAATGTGACATGTAGTAAAGTAGCATGATGCACTCATAGCTGGTTGTTTTGGTGTTAAATATTTATTATTTTGCATGGTAGTTTAAAATAAAAGAATCCATTGTAGTTTAAGATCTTGTGTGTTTTTGTTGTTGTTGTTTTTGTCCATAAACTTAATATTCAAAATAATTGGGAATTTTGGTTTTCAAAGAAAAGACGAATCTCTCCTGGCGTGAATTATTAACTAGCAGGAAACAGAAATGCTCAGCAGTTTGAGTAAATATTGTTATTTAAATTGTGGTTATTACCTATAGGGACACCTGTCAGATACCTGTTCCAATGAGAAGGTTACATGCCGGTGATTATAGAGATGATTATAGCAGCTAAATTGGTTATGTGTCAATTGGAGCAGCAGAAAATATGAGCTGCCGGTGTCTACGGTAGACAAAGCAGCATCATTTATGCTGGCGCGATGAGCAATGAGTATTAGATATAAAATATTCCACTTGTCATCCTCATCCACCTAATTCCATTTCACACACAGATCAGTTGTTTCAGCGGCAGCTCGTCCTCACTGAAGCCATTAATGACTTTCCTGCAGAGAATTCAGCAGAAAGGACGTGATTATTTTGGCCTCTTTCGCGCGTGAGAGTCGGTGTCCAATTTATTTGAGCTCATATCCGTTTGAAGTGAGTGTTTGTGTTGTTTGAGCCACGCCGCAGCGTTGCTCAGTCAACATTTGCGCTGAGACAAATTATGGAAAACTTAGCGCATAAAAATCTCATTGATATTGGCCTCTTGTTTGATATGTGTTCAGAAAAATGCAAAATGTTATTCAGATCATTGCCTCAGATCAGTCGTGGCAGAAGTGAAGTGAGGATTGGGAGGGTAATGGCTGCAAACAAGCTACAGCTGGGCAAACGCAGGAGGCATATTGTAGGAGCTATCTAGTGTGTCACTGCCTCCAAGTGGCGACCATGAATGCTGCACGATTTGCGAGCCTTCCTTTGACCCTAAATCATTCTTCGTCACTCTGACTCATCGGCCATGAATTATGAGATGATTCAAAAGCAGGAGCGCAGTCGTCGTCTTCAGCGTGAGTGGAAGCAGAAGAGCATTAGCCCGAGACCTTGGCCGGTGTTCATCAAACGTAGTACAGAAAACGTCGTTTTAAGAGTCACAAGGCTGAAGAGGGCCTCGATCTTCCTCCCACATTGAGTCATAACGGCAAAGTCGGGTCAACAACAGTGAGGATTAAGGGCAAAAGGAAAGTTTGGGTCTAATCTTTTAATGATCATGTAATACTTCTTTATAATACTGTATTATTTGTCAGCTTTATTTATTCATGGAGCTCAAACTCCCATTTGCAAGAACTTCCTCAATACATTCCCACTCATTCAGACCCAAATATTCCCAGTACACTGGAGGATTTTAAAATCATGCATAGTTTATTTGTGCCATATATATCGGTTGTTTATATGTGAAATAAAAAAAATATTTGATATACAAGCTTGTCCCCAAAAAGGTTGGGACACCATGTAAAATGTAAATAAAATCATAATGCAATGATTTAGAAATCACAGAAACTCCAAAACTCTGACTGAAAAGAACACAAAGACGACACCGGAAATGCTGAAACTGAAAATTCATTTAGATTTTGGTGGTAGTAACATTTAAAAACAGCTGGGACAGGTCATGTTTATCGCTGTGCTACATCATCTCTTCTAAAGCTGCTTCAGTTTTTAAAAATGGAATGTTTTCAATACTCAAAATAAGGATACGGCAGATACTAAGGCTTATTTTGAATATTGATTACTGTGTGACTATTGTACTAAAAAATAAGACACAGCATAAATATTGGCAATATTGGAACATAGTAAACATCTGCTTTTTCTTCGATTAATATGTGTCCTGTGGTGTAAGAATGACAGTGTTTTTTTTGATTGGCAAATCCCTCTGTTAAAATAAAAGTGTTCAGAAATATGAAAATAGGATTTGAGAGAATTTATATATTAATTAAAAGCATCAGAAACAGAATTATTATCAGAACTATAATATGTGGAATCCTTCTGCATAATATCAATCCGTAAGAATTATAAAACATGACACAATGAGGTTTCTTAATTTGAATTTTTGCCGTGCGTGTTGCTTTATTATCATCCTTATATCAGAATTAAATCAAGCCATGGGCAGATGGAAGCACAGCGCCTCGCTGTAGAACCGATAGAGGGCGCCCTTGTCAAGATTATTGCATCTTCATGCTCCTTTCAGATCTATGTCATCATGAGATATGAAAAAGATTACAAATTAATTATATTTGAAAGTGGACAATCTATATTGTTCCACAAGTAAAGGCCAGTTCGCAGGTGTTTTGTCAGTGTAAAGAAGAAGAGGAGTGTGTAACCGTCTCAACATTAAACCCCCGCCCAGTCAGAGCAGATGGCATTTCCTAACCAATCAACATTTCAGATTCTATTTCCCAATCGGTTTTATATTTGTATGTAAAGTGGTCGAATATTTGAAGAGATCAACAAATGGTTTGAAATTCATGATTAGGAACACTGGTGGGGAGAAAAAGTACAAAAATATCCTTTTCCACAAACTGAGAGCAGATTTGAACAATATGGAATAAAAACAAACGCTATGACCTTTACTGAGATTTTGATTATTATTATTTTTGTGTTGGTGAAGAAGTTGTGTTTAATGATTGCTTTTTGAGAGCAGAGGTATTTTCTCATTGTAATTTATAAGCATTTTTATTTTCTGCCGTATTAAAACAGAAAGGAACACTATGGCAAGTTAGAAGGAAATACAATAACTGTATAATAAGTTTCTGGTGAACGGTGTCGGGCACATTCAAGCATAGCAATCTGAATTAGAAGTAATTGTACCTTGTAAATAAAAAAATGGTTATGCTACGTCACTTTTGGAAAGTATTATTGTTGATGGTTTGTTGATATAGTATTTATTACTTTATAGCTACTTGAATATTTTTTTTATTGAAAAAAACAGATTTTATAGCAAGTATATGAAGTAATACGAATAGAAAGCTGGGGAGGATAAAGTACAGTGTTTACATATTTGTTATAAGTACAATATATAAACAGAAAAATAGTCTATTCTGGTTCACAGTTTTATATACTTAGATACATAGGATGACAGATATTTTCTATTACGTGAATTTGGTGATAAAACTGTTACTCCTTCAGGTTAAAGGTGTGTTAGCTTTAGTTTTAGTTAAATACGGTACAACCACTGTTTTAACAACACTTCTATTAAACCACTCTAAGTACCTTTATTAACATTATCCGAACACTTGGTTTTATTTTCTAAAAATGTTGTTGCAATAAAAAAAATAACAAAAATAAAAAACAGATCACAAGCACAATGAATCTAAACACATTGTGTTTTGCAAACTCATCAAATACGAGTTCCTCAATCACTCAGGAAACAGAGTAAAATAAAAACACTCAGGCTTTCAAAGATCCTATCTGTGCTTTTAATAAAACAATAGTATAGTTGTGCCACATCAAATCTGACCACGGATCAAGTCGTCATGGAAACAACACCTTCCCGGCTGGAAAAGAGGGCAATTCATTCAGGATTGGAGGAAGTTTACCAGCAGCCTGCTACATACAGTATCTTTCATGTGCTACAAGTACAATCATAATTATTATAAAGTTATTCTGACCCCATTGATAGATTGGAAAAGGATTTATGGAATGTGCTTGGTCAAAGTTCTTTAAGGCTTATTTTTTGTATACAGTATATATATATATAATAGTGTGATGGCATCATTATGTTGAGTTGGGTCCACTGAGGGTTAATGACTTAACTTCACTGAGCAGTTAAACAGTCATGTTTGTTAAACCTGCAGATTAAAAGGCCAACAGTTTTACATGTTTATCGTGCTCGTACATTCACTTTGTGCTATACATTCTCTTTAGCATGCACTGCCCTTTGGCTTACATGCAGCAGAACCACCAGCATAAATGACATCAAGAGAGAGAGAGAGAGATTATCAACCTCGCTTGGCAGATAAAATGATTTCTAAAAGCCACAACAGACAACTTGTTCATGTTGATGAAACTAGTGTTTTCTGAAATGCAGGGGGGGGGGGCAATGTGGATATAATGGATATAAAAATATAGTCATTGAAAATACTGTTTCCTGACAACAGAGATCTTTAAACCGACTTCCTTCTCGAGCAAGGGAACTCCTGGAAGCTGTATCCCGGTGAGAGTGTGCTTCCTGGGGAAGAGAGTCCCGTGTTGTCCCTGGAACCTGCGGGCGAGCAAGCCTGGATCCGGTAGGAGACCGAGTTGTAGTACGCAGAATTGATGTGGCAGCCGTGGCGCTCACTGTGGGACATCGCAGGACTGTCACTAAACCCCAAGCGGTGGCAGACGCAGAACCAGAGGGAGCTGAGGTTCGACTCCAGCCTGCGTCTCCCCGTGTTGAGGTTCAAACGCAGCCTGTGTCTGCAGGGGCTTCTTTCCGTCTCCTGATCCTCCACTGGGGAAGCAATGAGGTTGATGCGGCTGGTTCCCTCCTCCATCGGGAGGAAAAGGGTGCTGTGGCTGTGACTGTGCTCCACGCTGCTCCCGTTTCCCCCACCGTGACGCTCCTCTCCCACGTGGAGACCCTCAGCTCTGTCCAGGAGGCGCCTGTCCCTCTTCAGTGACGCCCTCTCTTGAGCATCTCTCCTCTCATCCTCAGTGTTCATGGTGAGGAAGCGGAGCACGACCAGGTTCAGGAAGGCCCCGATGACAGTCAGCCCCACCAGGATGTACATGAAGCTGAACGCCACGTAGGGCGTTTTCTCCTGGAGGTCCTCGTTTTTCTGCAGGGCCACAAAGTCCCCGAAGCCAATAGTCGTGAGCGTGATGAAGCAGTAGTAGTAAGCATGGAAGAAGCTCCATCCCTCAAAGTGGGAGAAGGCTGCAGCCCCGACACACAGCGTGCCCA
The DNA here is from genome assembly GCF_040956055.1 of Brachionichthys hirsutus. Classification (NCBI taxonomy): domain Eukaryota; kingdom Metazoa; phylum Chordata; class Actinopteri; order Lophiiformes; family Brachionichthyidae; genus Brachionichthys; species Brachionichthys hirsutus. The sequence continues at coordinate 13,046,454 of NC_090898.1, forward strand.
TGCAGGACAGGAAGCCCACGAGGACCATGTTTTCCATGGAAACCCCAGTGCGTCGGAGGCGCAGGCACTTTTTCGTCAAGTGTAGGAGACAGCGGACAAATGTGTTCATCCGTTCCCCGAGGCTCTGGAACATGACCAGGGTGAGAGGGATGCCCAATACGGCGTAGAACATGCAGAAGACCTTCCCAGCGTCTGTCCCCGGCGCTGCGTGGCCGTAACCTGAAGGCAGAGGGACGGAAATGAAAGAAACTCTGTGATGGCAAAACATCGACTCTTATTTCACTAGTCTGAAATTTAAATAAGCATCAAAATGTTCCAGCAGCAGATGCTACTGAGGAGGCAGAGCAGCTTCACCGCTCGTTAACTTACCGATGGTGGTGATGACGGTTAAGGCGAAATAAAAAGACCCCGCGAATTTCCACTGTCTCCCGGCGCGATGCGGCTCCGCTTGCAGCGCCACTCTCTCGATCTCCCGGTAGTCGTACTCGGAGAAGCGGTACTTCTTCTTCATGTCGGTGCGCTTCTGCTCCAACATGCGTCTGCGGGAGATCTCCGAATCCGACTCCAGCGCGTCAAACACCGCGGCGCCGACCAGCAAGTAGGAGAGCATGCAGAGAATGAGCGACAGGGTCCGGACGTTCTGCTTCTTCATCCTCGGCGTCGGCGCGGATCTCAGGCGCTGCTGCGCTCCGGCGCGGACTGACTCCACATCATGGTTGCAGCCTGTTGCATGGAATGGAGCGGCGGCAGGGACGCGCAGCAAAACTCACATTAGAAAAATCTGTCCTGCCGGGCTCAGATTTGTTGTTTATGTGTGATAAACAAATAAGTAAACAAACATCCATGGAGGATATCCGGCTGATATTACGCACTGAGAGAGAGATCGGTGATCTCAATAAGCGTGGCCTCAGCGCGCCTCTTCGCATGCGCAGACCGGCCTCCAATACAAATCTGTGTATGGATCATATGTTTGAGACGGCGAGCGCGCTTTTACTCCAGTAAAAGGTCCACGGGTGGGGGTTCCTGACCCGACCCGTCAAACACCAACACGGGCAGAGGGGGGTTCAGCACCATGGACAGCAGCCGGCGAGAGCTTTACGTTTCAGAGGGTTGGAAACTAAAGAACCGGGATTCTGGGAAACATGGAAAATCAGTTAATACCGTCGAGGAATTAAAAATATAGCCATGGGGCCGAAAAACTATAATGTTGCCCTGGTAACAAGTGTAAAAAAAAATACAAAATCAATAAAGGATCTTTGACATTGAAATTATCCTTTATCCAGCGTTATTTACTCAGGTTTTGAAATGTTGTAACGGTGGCTCGTGTAAATTAGAATAATTTTAGATAAGGCGAAGAAGAAGAAGAAGATTCTTTTTTAATCATGTGAATAGTGAAAATGTATTTATTTGAGTCTAATTCAGCTCCAACCACATTTAGTTCTGAAAGCAGTTTAGTTGGATTTAATTTCAAAGAGGATAAATGCCATTGTGCTTCAAACAAAATGATCATTCATTCATCTTCTAAGCCGCTTTGTCCGTTACTGCGTTTGGAGCCTCTCCCAGCAATCAACGGGAGAGAGGCGGGGCGCACCCTGGACAAGCCGCCAGTTCACCACAGGGCCTAAAATGATCATTTTGTGTGTCTGAGTTGTCTTTGTCTTATGTTAGATGTTGTTGAAAAATAAAACAGTTTAGTATCAGATGCATGCGGCTCTAATACTTCCCCACAGCACTGAATGTTGACATTTTAAAACTATATGGAAGCCAATTCATAAATTAGCAGCAATTTATTTAAATAGTCTCGATGCATTAAATGCAAAATAGACATTTACTGCTCTGTCTGATGTTGGTTATTGTCAACATGCCTGCACATTGGAGGGATGGCGCATGCGTGCATGTACAGTGACTATATGAGAGCCACTGAAACATATGCTTCTGCAAAACGACTGTAGGTGATCCTAGTTGTCATGGTTACTTTGAGCAGAAGCACAGACTTGGAATGTCAGCGACATACATGCTTATATGTTCAGCATAATGATCTGGGCCCTCGTTCGGAGAATGGTGTGCTTGTAGCACACATCAAGTATCATCATTTAACATTTCTAAGAGGGGAGACAAAAAAGAAACGTCTGCCCCGTTGCTGATGCTGCTCCTACCAGACAACACGAAAACAGACCTTCATGCAGGAGGCATCAGAAGGATAACTGGTGGATTATTACCCGATGTTCTTTTGCACCTCTCAAACAGTGCAACGTGCCCGTGTGGCCCTGGCTTTGTGTTAAGTGGCTAAATCAGGACACTCGCATCCCTGTTGTGATTCAAACCAGCTCTACATAAATCAATTACATCTCAGCTGATAAGAGAGGAACCTGGGCTGCTCGCAGGCACCCATCTAGCCACACAGCTTATGTTCCATAAGCCCGAGGACCAGGGACAGAATGGAGTCAACCCCCATCGGGCCTGGCCATAAAGACAAGTATTGAAGTTTAAAGAGATGCTCCATCGATTGCGTTCTCGGCTATCTCGGGTACTTAAACACTTATTAGCAGGTCATTTACTTTGAGGGTGGAAGCTAAGGAAGTGCTTTGTGTGACTGCCGACCATCGTCCTGGTTTAATCATTATATCGCTTTTACTGTTTCTCTCTCTGTCTGGGTGGAATTCTTCAAAATTGGCAAATAAAGCCACAGAATGTGTAAAAAAGACAATAAAAACAATTCTCAATCCTTCAGTGAGCAAAAATCAATCATAATGTGTTAATGAGTTTGTACAAAATATCATCAAAATCATTTTATTTTACTTTTTGTTCTTGTAATTCATTCATCAGAAAACATGTTTTGTTTCCTGACAGCTAATGCATCAGCAGCAGAATAAGAAACATAAGACTGACTGCAATCTGATGGAAACTGAGTTACAATTAGTCAAGTTATGAATCATTACAAATGCAGAGAAGGGTTTGTGTTTCTCACAAATTGGCTGTCTAACCCTAGATCTTAATTTATTATTAAGAACAGTGAAAAATAAGCAATTACAGCAACCATCAAAGAACACAAGAGTTATGTGTATGTGTGACTCGTGTCTGTCATATACAGACCTCTGCTTGCTTTCACAGGTTAACTCCATTTATCCCCTTAAATTCGCATCATTCATCCACATTTACTGCTGGAACTGCCAAAACAGTTTCCTGATTATCGTATAGTGATACTGAGGTCTTAAAGTAAAGGAAAGCCGTGAATGTTCTTTGTCAAATATTTCATCATGCTGGTCCATTAGATTGTAGAATAGAAAGTGTGATCTCAGATATACATTTTTAAAAAATGACAATATTTTAAATGATAGGAAATTGCATATTTTATTGAATATGAACATCATATTACCAGATTTTGAGCACATTGTTTAGATGAAAAAGAGAGCAAAGGTAAATTTAATATACTTAAGTCCTTATTTATATGAATGTTTTTCTTTTCATGATACTTTACACATAAGTCAAAGGCAGATGTTGCACTTTTCACTGTAATACATTGATCATCATAGTTGCATCCTGGATGGATGGCAGGAGATGGATGTTTCTATAGCATGGGAGTGTTCAATATTGCGTGTGCCCTTCTTGACTGCCTTAGAGGTGATCTTCAGGATCACTGGATTGCCTCTTCCTCCAGTTCAATCCCCAGCAAACACAGGCAGACCAGGTTTATATATTTCTTATCATCTCTGTGCATTCAAATATCTTTTTTTTTTTTTATCTGCGTTGAGCTCACAGGTGACAAGGTATCAGTTTTATAAAGCAAAACACAAAATAGCATCAGCAAATACTGGGTGGCTGCAGAGCGCTCTGGTTTCCACAGTAACTAAAATCCAAAATAGAAAGAAGTGGCCATTCAGCACCAAATCCCCTGTGATAATACACAATTCTATTTATACCCTCTAATAATGAAACACTCCTGTTGAAAAAAAAGGATCTGATAAATTGATGAAGAATTGAAATTGTCCTTTACTCTTTGCATTGCTGCACGTTAGTAGATTAAACTCAACATACTGAACAGGTTACTTCTCATTAGAGCCCAGTCAGGATTAATAAAGTTTCTCTAAAGTTTGTATCATAGAACCTCTGCCTTAGATGTTGGTGATAAGAGATTAGACAGTCACACTGCTCAGAGGATATGTAAACCTTTTCATGCCTCTTTTGCTACATTTAAATTGAACATTAACGTGGCTCGTAACTGATTCTTTGTTTTTGGAAAGTAGCAGCAAAAATATACATGATTTTGTTTTAACTAGTATAATCCTGAGACATCCTAAGATTTGGAAATTATAGAGAGTTAGTTACATATTGTTATAATATTTACTGAATAATTAATTTAAATTAAGTTTTATACAGGTGAGTATATCAAAACATCCGTCTCCTGTTTGGTTGTAATAATGATGTGGACATTATTGATCTCATATATTGTGGTATGAATGGAACTTTTAATAATTCCCTACTCCTTTATGGATTACTGCAATATTTCAAATTATATTATTATATTTAATTTACAGTAATATAAAATGGATATCTTGTAATTGTTATCGATCTATCCGTCAACAGCGACATGTTTTTTTTTGGCCATCAGTCGAAACAAGAGCTATGCTGCCTTCACTTGTCAACGTAAAATTGAGCTTTCCACCCGAAAACGCATTAAGAAACTCAGTAAACACAAAAACGGTTAATTTTGTTAACTATCCTCTTATTGTACTTTCTGAGTTACCGGAAGAGCGTGTTTAGACTAGAAAGGAAATGCATCGCTTTCTATAATAAAATGATTAATCTTATTCTCGTCTTCTTCTTTTTTTTTTTTACTTGTCTTATATTTCTTATTCTTAAATATAACTGCATGTTGATTCTCTTATATAGAATATGTTTAAAGATTAACTTATTTTCCGATTAGAACTCGTGTAATCGTGGCAAAAGGCGATCTTTTTACATTTCTGCGAGGAAGGATGCTGTGATTTACGGGGAAGTTCTTGAACGCAGCATCGGTACTGCAGCCCGCTGGCCGATGAGACGTTCAGGGCCGCCCCTCGTGTAAACCTGAACATGCGGGCGTAACTGGATTACTTTCCAGTTTATTTATTTAGCTTTAATTGGCGCCGTAACGTTTCTTAATAATGGAGGACGACTGTGCCTGTGAGTACGACTCGACCTGGGACACGGAGAGTGACGGAGACGAGCCGGCTGGAGAGAGCCAAACCCGCCGGTCATGTCAAGACAAAAACAAATCTGGCTGGACGCTAACTGTACGCGCTTTCCCGTTTTACTCAACCAAAACCCGGACAATAATGTCGTGTTGACACGGAACTCCTTGGAAATGATAGTTTCTTGCTTTTTATTTTATAGCCCGGACCGTTGATGCTAGCTTGCTAGCTTTATGCTTCTTTGCAGCAGGGCTTTGCTAGCTAGCCCGGCTAGCTGCAGACGCTAGCTTACTCAGAGGAGCTAGCAAGTCGCTGATGTTTAGATATTTTTGTGCCGGATTGTTTAATGCACATAATCTGTAATTCCGGGTCCAGGTGTTTATTAGCCGCTAGTGCTAGCTTGGCCTTAGCCAAATGCATTTTGCCCATTTGTGTCGCTGATTTAATTCCGATTAGAGACAAGTCCGTTTCACGTTGACTTTCATCAGCAGTGGCATCAAACGTCCAGAAACATGAGAGCAGCGAAGGACATGCAGAACTACCGGAGGGGGTACCCGGTAAGCGGAGCAGCGGAACAGCCAAAGGTCACAGCCCGGAGGGGTCAGATAATAAAAACATTCATTTTGTTTGTCCCTCTGGAAGAATCTCACAGACGACGAGTGCTCGGAGGACAAAATGAACAACCTGCAGTTTTACCTCAATAAGTTTCCCTCGGCTCCTGATGGTAACTCATGTCTCTGTGAGACATGTCCTCTCTATCGTCTGTCTCTGTGACATGTCCTCTATCGTCTGTCTCTGTGTGACATGTCCTCTCTATCGTCTGTTTCTGTGTGACAAGTCCTCTCTATCGTCTGTCTCTGTGTGACATGTCCTCTCTATCGTCTGTCTCTGTGTGACATGTCCTCTCTATCGTCTGTCTCTGTGTGACATGTCCTCTCTATCGTCTGTCTCTGTGACATGTCCTCTCTATCGTCTGTCTCTGTGACATGTCCTCTATCGTCTGTCTCTGTGTGACATGTCCTCTCTATCGTCTGTCTCTGTGTGACATGTCCTCTCTATCGTCTGTCTCTGTGACATGTCCTCTCTATCGTCTGTCTCTGTGACATGTCCTCTCTATCGTCTGTCTCTGTGACATGTCCTCTCTATCGTCTGTCTCTGTGACATGTCCTCTCTATCGTCTGTCTCTGTGACATGTCCTCTCTATTGTCTGTCTCTGAGTGACATGTCCTCTCTATCGTCTGTCTCTGTGTGACATGTCCTCTCTATCGTCTGTCTCTGACATGTCCTCTCTCGTCTGACGCAGATATCTACATCGAATCGTTCCTTAAGGAATGGAAGAACGACTACAAGAGGCTGGAGCGCGTTCACTCGTACATTCAGTGGTATGTATGTGTCCTGATGCAAAGGCTGTTTGTCCAATGGGAAGACGTCAGCGTGTCCTTTAGTGCCGGTGTGGGGACGGTGCAGCGAGAGCGTGCTGCTGGAAGTACTAACCCAAATATTCTGCGTATTGTGATGTTTTTGGACAATGTGACAAAGTACTGGGAAATACTTTTGGTCTAGAACTGACGAGCGTTGGTTTTATGGTTTAATGAGAGACTGTTTGCCGTACTGGTCCTTGTTTTGTGTCCTAATGATGACTCTTATACGCTCTCGTTTTATGTATGTACTCTTAGTAAGACGTGTATGAAGCAAAGCGTCCACTGCAGTTTACGCATGATAACCAGTGGAAGAGTCCAATTGGCCAAAGGGGGGAACGTTTGCACGATATTTGCTCTGCTCTGTCGTCGTTTGATGTTGTATTTATGTATTACTGAAGCCAGGTTTAAGTCCTTCGTTACTCTACGGCCCGGCCCCCTCCTGAAGCAGATTTTATTTCACTGTTTTAGTTTCCCCAATCTTACCGGACAGCTCGGAGTTTAAGAGAAGACACAAAATTCTCCCTTCAAGTGTTGTTGTGAGCGCGTGGGGAGCGGGCCGTGTTCCGTTCCGGTCCGTTTGTGGATATTCGTTGGTCGTAAACGAGACTCTGGCTCTTCCTGTAGCTGCTGCTGAATTCGCCCCCCGCCATGGAGCCGTTAGCGGCTACGTCAGCAGTGTGGGATATTTCTATTATCGCGCTGTCATTTGTCTCATCATATTAAAAAACGACGCAGCACGATGTCCGTTAGGGGGGGGGGGGGGGGGTACAGCTGCTCCAGAGACGGCTGATATCATCTTTGTGTTGGACTACGGCTTCATTAAATACTAATTAGTTCTGTGTTGCTGCTCTCCACAATCATGGCCAGGCTGTTCCCGCTGCGGGAGCCGGGGGTGAATTACATGGCTTCGGAACTCACCAAGAAAGAAATCGAGGTAAGGTCCTAAATGAACGCTCAAAAGATCCAGCAGAATTTGGTTGCCAAAGTTTTTTGCGGTTTCCGGTACAGCGGGACATTTCTCCTCTTCAGGTGTTTGTTACCTTGTCTTGTGTCTTCATTTGGGGGGGGGGGGGGGGGGGTCGTTTCTCTTTTATACGTGTTCCCTAGGCCTTCAAGAAGAGCGAGGATGCCAAAAAGAGGCTGGTCGAGTCCTATGAACTCATGTTGGGCTTCTACGGCGTCCGATTGGTCAACAAAGAGACGGGGGAAGTGAAACGAGCAGAAAATTGGAAGGAGCGGTTTGGAAACCTGGAGCGGTCAGTTGTCCAACGTTCTCGGTGTCGCGGCGGCGGAGTTGTGAAGAGTTCCTTTCGGTTTTAACTTCAGCTTCAATTGTTCCATCGCTTTCAGGAATATGCACAACAACCTGCGCATCTCTCGCATCCTGAAGAGCCTCGGGGAGCTGGGCTTCGAACGCTACCAGGCCCCACTCGTCCACTTCTTCCTCGAAGAGACGCTCGCCAAGAAGACCCTGAGCAGCGTGAAACGGAGCGTGCTTGACTACTTCCTGTTCGCCGTGCTGGACAAGGAGAAGCGTCAGGAACTCGTGCGCTTCGCTTACGGTCATTTTGAGCCAAAGGATAAGTTTGTGTGGTGTCCCCGGAAGATTCAGAAACAATTCAGGAAGGCGGAGAGGAGGGCTGACGCCGTCGGGAACGGGGAAGGAACCAACGACGCGCACTCGCGGGGCAAAAGCAAAGAAGCGGACGCGGTCGTGCGACAAAAAGAGGACGGCGGCTCGGATAGAGTTCCGAAGGCTCAGAAAGGAAGTGATAAAGCGATTAAAGACAAGGGCAGACATTCTGAGACGTTACCGGAGCAAACGACAGAAGCTGAGCCCGTCAGAAACGGTAATAATGAGGCTGAGGCTGCCAGCGAGGATGTGGGGAACGGAAACGACTCTCTAGACGATGAGGAAATGGATCAGTCGCCCAGCGTTGACACAAAGCCCAACCTGGAGAGTGAGCGCGAGTTCACCAACAGCTCAAAGGCCGGTGTTCAGGAACCAGACGCCATGCATGTTGACACCGAAAAACCGCCAAAGAAGAAGAGAGAGGACGAGGAGGGGCTGACGAGCAACGGCGCTGTCGGGCAGCTGCAGGAAAAGGTCACAGGTCAAACAAGCCCTTCAGCACAAACCCCGTCGAAGACTTCTAAGCATTCCCCCTCTCCGTTTCCGGGGAGGGAAGAGAAAATCCCAAGAACTGACTTCAGTCAGGCGTCGGATAAAAAGGAAGAAGAGGAAACTTTGTCTGCAACGAACGGCTCACTGAGCAGCGTCGACGGACGTGTGAACGATCAGACGGATGAGAAATCAGATATCGATATGAAATCGAGCTCAGACCAAAATGTGGGGAATTCATGAAGAGACTGGATGATGGTTGAAAATCCATTCATTTCACCTTGAAAGAAATGGAATCGGGGGACAGAGGAGGATTTCAAAAGACGTCCTGGCCTTATTTTTATTGTATTTGATGTTTAGATATTGATTCTTTCCTCCTGTGAAAGAATACATGAACTGATTAACTAAATGAAGGACTGAATGCGGCCACTGGATGTTATTAAAGCGTGAGGCTGGTGATATTCTGTAGTTTTCTTATTGACGGCAATAAGTTTGTCAGGAACGTCCCAAAGTCTTATTCCATTTGAATCTTTTGACGCTGCCCGACTATTTCAGTACAAAACGTTTGATTAGATTCATATTAAAATGTCTCGATTGTTCCTTACGTTAATATAAAATTACAACTTGCATCCGGCACGGCTTTCACATTCTAGCGGCTGAAATGGCGAATGGGGATTACCTGAGGAAAACATGCTAGCATTATTAGCTAATGAGCGTGATAGGCCGTCCAGACGCGATAAAATATTTCTGCTGCTGTTTTTTTGTTTGCCGACAATAAGAAAAATGCAATATTACCAGATTTCAATTCGACCATGTTGACGACGCAACGGATACATGAAGCGCTGTTATTGTACGTCAACAAATCGATGGTTTCAGCATTTCTATCAGCGGAATACTTTCTCAATTTGAGTATTTTCACGCACTGAAAACAAAGAATTGGGACTTGTTTTTCTCGTGGGCCTGTTTTGTGTAAAAGCCAATCTGTGCTGGTTCGTGTTTCTGCTGGACGCTGCTGTTCAAATGGATTTTGAGGCCCGTCGGTGTCGTGATATTTCTGTCATGTTGCATAATCTGTTTTCATGCAGGTTTAAGAGGGTAGAAGTTTGAACAAAAGCCTCGCCCAAAATGTGAAAAGACTGACTGATTGTACAATGTTCGTGTCCTCTGCAGAATAGATAAAGCTTCGTTTATAATTTAAGGTCCACTTGTATGTTAATTTACAAGCCAGGTTGACTATATTGATCTTTTTTATATTTGCACTTAATTTTCACTGTTGTTAAATGATGGTATTTACATAATGAAATGCTAATAACTTTAGCTGACTTCTTTATATAAGACTTTTTCCCTCAACTAAATATCTGGCTGTTGACAAAGCAAAAATAAAATAATACTATTTTTTGAAGCTTTTATGGGATTTATCTCTTTAGCCAGAGTCTCAAAGACCACTGCAGTTAACCGAATCACACATTTGAGAATAGAAGTATTAGATGTCCGCCTTTTCTCCTATTCCTGAGCCTCCTCGTTGATTTCCCAGCACGGCAGCTTATAGCCAAAAATATCTCTCTTTCCGCCGCGAGGAAACTGATCCTCGGTGAACCGACTTCAGGGGAGCAAAATAAGATATCGATGCAACAGGATGTTTTTCAGGCCTGAGGATCAGTGCAGTCGAGGATGGAAGCGAGGATAGAGAAGGGATGGCTGTTTGTCCGCGGCGGCTTTTATCTCTAGGTTTACCCGTTCTCCGAAACATCCTGAATAAAATGCTTCACAAGGCTGAGACTAGATTAAGACTAGTGGATCAGGCTCTTCTTGTTCTCCGTGATTGAGCTTGTGGAGCATCTTTAGTTTGTGACGGCCTTTTACAGTCGTGCGAACGACATGCTAGCGTCACCAAACTTTGTTCATGAAGGTAGAAGTGATATGTAATTGTGTCTTTTAAATGTTTTTCACTTCCGGAAGCTGTATTTTATGAGGTTGCTATGGAAACCGAGCCTTGTCTGGAGCATCGATCTTCATAGGTACGGCCAGTGTTCTCGACATGCCCAAATTGTTGCAGCTGTTTTTGAGAAATACACAGGAACAATTTAACCCTTTGTGCTTCCTTGTCCCCCCCTACATCACTCTTGTCATAGTTGCATTATCTAATAGCACAAAGGCTAATAGATAATAGGCACATTGTTTTATATCCTCAGTAAAGGGTTACTAGCATCAAAATCTAACTACTAGCCCTCACCCCTGATCTCACTGTATTGTACAAAGGCATGTAAAAAAAAAAAAGATTTTTTTTTATCAACCCTTTGTCTTTAAATGCAGCCATCAAAATACTAGTGAAAGTTATTTTAACATTTTCTGTTCTGCCCATTCCAGACAAATTTAATGGCTCTTCCAAACCATCCTAGAAAGTTTGTGAAAAGCCACGATTACTTTTTTTTTGTGTCGTCCTCCCGGAGACAGACAAACGAAAGCAGAAACAAGAAACATAACCTTCTTATCTGAGGTAACGATCAAACAAACCAACGCCAGCAAAAACATGACCTTTTACTAAGAATTAATTAAAAATACATTAATTTTACATTGCTATTGTGCTGCGTTTGTTCTCACATGAAAGTCTGTGCAGACATAGCAACAGTAACCAAGGAGGGGAAGTGATGGGGAGGGGGCGGGGGGGTGCTGGAGTCTCTTTTGGAGAGCTTAAATAAAACAGATCACAAGTTTAACAAAGAAACATTCTATGGTCACCCTGAAATGCTTTTAATGACTATTGCAGTCTCGATATGTCTCAACCACCAGAAAAGCATTGCTAATAACAGACACGTTTGCAAATCAGATGCCAACCTCCACAGACTTATTTTGGCAGGCAAATTCAAAGTAGTTTTTTTTTTCTTTCTGTTAAATCCTAAATTCCAAGAAGGGCTGATTATGTGAACCCCAAGATGTTCATCTCTGCTGAACCGAAAGCACAGGAAATGTCCGTTTCTGGAGCTCGTTTTTCTAAATAAGGCACAGAGATGGATGGATGCTGTTCTGTGGGGGTGATGAAGCAAAACATTTTGGGCCTATAGATCAGCGGTTTGTCTGCAGGAGGAAGAATGACTCATGCTGGAAATCACACTTTACAGCTAAGCATGGCAGGCTTGGTGATGCTCGGGACCTGCTTCGTTCCCTCAGGCAAATCAGGGAGCCTGAAGAAGACGGATGCAGCGCAGAAATATTCCAGAATGGGAGGCCTTTCGATTTTGAGGAATGGGCTAAGATTCCTCGGAATCTGCAGAAGGTGCGTTAAAATTCCATCAAAACAGAGATTAGACTGATTCTGTCCATCCAGTCTGAAAAAAAAAAGATTCTTCATATAGTTTTAAATATCTAATGTAAAAGATGAAAATATTAAGATCAAAAACTCAATTTACGAATTAAAAAATCTGATAAAAATGCACAACTCTGATTCACTTTTAATTTTCATGGTTCATAGATTGCAAATGTACTTGTTTGTGTGACATGAAACCGACCACCTGTTTTCCTCCTTATTGACGTTTACTGTTGTGTAATTCTCAGGTGACACATCTGGAGTAAACACAGTTTTAAACAGTCTATGTCTGTCCTCTACCTGCATCGATTGGAGCAGTAATCCTCTTTCTGATGGACTGACACGGCCTCTGTGGGATTGCGGCCCACCCTTCAATCAAAGGATGATGTTCTCGATCACTTCTCTAACAGGACTCTTCAGAAGTGACCATTTCTGCTTGAGATGTCCTCTCGGACTTCCTCTACAAATCCAGCAGGATCAAGTTCTTCTTCCTGTGTTTTTTACCTTTCAAACATTGAGCGTTTGTTGAGTGTTTGGTCAATGCACGTGTTTCTTTTTTTTTTAAGCCTTTAGCCCCCCCCCCCCCAGCCCCTGTGTGCACAGTGCGCTGGTTTGAGTACAGCCCCTCAGGCTGGAGGTTCGGGTTAACTGGCACCAAAGAGAACGCCATTCAGGAGCTGCGCGCCGTGAAGTGAAGGAAAGCTCCGTCGCGGACGCGGGGGGGCGGGGAGTGAGACAGGACCGGGCAGCGGGGATTTGACCTTTATCCGCGTGTATTTGGGTTTGTGCGGGGCGAGCTGGGAGCCATGGTGATGTTCTCTGCACTTTGGGTGCTCTTACTGTGCCAGCTGTTGTCATCATCCTCAGCCCAGGTAAGAGTTCTCAGGTACCGCTGCCTTCTTTTTACGCGTCACGTGTAAAACGGTGAATCTGGAAGCCTCGCGTATTTGTTTTATTAATTCCTTGGTCTATGAACACCTTTAGGCCCTTCCGGTATGTCCTCCAGAGTAAAACCTGATGCGCCCTCGGAAAGTCTTGCTTCGTCATTGATTTCATGACATTATTATTATTATTATTCTGTCTGGTTCTGTGCCTGCGCTTTTCTCGCTGCTCCATGAAGTCGGGGTTATGTTTTACCTGAGCCTGTGGAATGCTCGGATTGGAGATCAGAGCCACGGGCGCACAATGCCGCCTCTGTTCAGCTCCAGCTCCGCTGGCTGGGTCGAAAAGCCCTTACTAAAAAAATATGTTTATTTTGTTTAGCGCACTTCTGGCTTCCCGTTGGTTGTAGAACATCTATAGTTTGTGCCTTCCTTTTATGAATAAATGGGATTTAAAGCGTCTTCAGTTTTCACAGGGTTGCTGTTAAATTGGATTTAATTCATCGCATTTATGCCTCCGAATTAGAGAATTCACTTATTGGTTATTTTACACGCAACATATTCTGGACGCTTATTCATTTTTCCGATAATTGTTTATTCGGCTTGTTATGCAGATAACAGACACAGGATATTACTGAGAGAGAAACTGAATGATGTCTATGTTGCAGAGGCCGGGCCCCAGAGGAGCTCCTGGGCCACAGGGACCCCCGGGACCACTGGGAAGAGACGGCACCGATGTGAGCAGAGCCGACACTAACATTTTATTCACGTTCTATTAAATAACTTTACATTTACCCGGCTCCATTGAGCATGCATTTGCACCTCAGGTGAATTGTTTGGGCAAAAACTGACATATTTTCCTCATTTTTAATGTTAATATAGTTTAATTACGGTTCACGGCAATCTACAAATGCATCAATTGGTAGAAAAGTGCATTCTTTGTGCAGAAATGTTGCTAGATATGAGTTTTTATGGCAGTAACTCCTCCCCAAGCCCCTCCTCCACATCTTAGGTGGGCGGGGTTTACACATGTCTACTAAATGGAGCTCTGTGTTGGAAAACTGTCACTCTAAACTCTTCTTTTCTATGACACTCTACTGTGGCTTAGGTTATATTCATATATTTTAGTTAGCAATAATTACTTATACAGAATAATGTGAGTCAGTGTACTTTGTGGATTTCTGTTATTCATACCTCAAGGACTATTCAATAATGTAAAAATATTCACTAACAATATGTTGTTTGATGGGTTTTGCTGGCGTGTAGGTGTTATGTTGTAAAAGTCAAACTCGGAAATTGGCTTATATGTAAGCCAATTAAAATAAAGCACTTTGTGTCCGGTATTTTTATCGTGATTTATGTTGTTAAATGTGCTGCGTTCATGTCAGGATATCCCAGTTCTGATTATTTGTTGTGACTTTGTTGAAGTTTAGGTACACAAATCGCCCGTGAGAGCATCTAGATTCTAGAGTTTCACCTCACATACCCCGCCAACCCACACCTTCGACGCTGTGATCATGTGACCCGTCAGATTCTGCAATGTTGTCAGTGTCTGTTCTTCCACATCACATTTACTTTCTCATTAACAGGGCAAACCTGGACCTGCTGGACTACCAGGGAAATCAGTAAGTATTTCAACAAGGCAAGTTGCTTTTATTTGGGGTTGGTATAGAAATGACTTGCACCTAAAATGCATCAAAAACTAGGAAAGCACTCAGAGAGCACAGACCTCTGCCAACAAGCTCATTGGCTCATGTGGATTTACACCGTCCACATAGTGATCTGGATCATCAGCAAAAGGTTCTAAATGGTTCTTGATATCTTTATAAAGTGAATCGGAGTTGATGTGTATTTTTGACTGATTTTTGAATCCGTAAATGGAGTTTTCAATGTAAAATTTTATATATTTTTCCCGACCTCATTCTGGATGAAATCCAGAAGATATTTTTGCATGTTAGTTCATCACCTTTATGACTGTGATTTTTGATGAGTGAATTGAAAGCATATTTTACAGGATTTGTTTTGAAAAAGCCTCCATTATAAGTAAATGTGAAATCCAGTAAATGGTAAAAATATAACACCATTAAATCTGTTCAAGTAGTTTGTTTAGCTTTTATATTCAAGCCTTAGAATAATAATGGATAATCTTATGAGCACACATTATTATTAAACCTTAACCCATGGCAGAGAACATCCTAATTAACCATCGTGGAATTAAAAGTGGTTTTTTTTATTTATTATACGTCTTATATTTCCGAAAATAAATTCTTACTGCTAACCCTAAATCTTCTTTTTTTCCACTGTCTTATGTTCAGATCAATTTTAATAAAGATATTAATTGGGTCAATAGTGAGATAGATTGCTGCTCTCTCTATCTGCAGGGCCCCAAAGGGAAAGCAGCCATTCCAGGGTCACCAGGAAAACCAGGCCTGCCAGGACTTCCGGGAGTGGATGTAAGCGTTCCAGAGATTTTTGAATCCTTGCCTAAATGGAGTTTCATCTATGATAATTGGCCATGCTAAAATAACAACAGAGGAAATGATGAAAGTGAATTATGCCCTTTCTCTTCAGGGTTTGACGGGTCCCGATGGTCCCGCCGGGAAGGATGGACCTGCAGGAGAAACAGTAAGCTCAGGCCTTTGATCTCTCTGGGGCGCCCCCCCCCCCCCCCCCCAATTGGATGATATGACCTAGGCTGCAGTTTTGTGAGGATCTCTAACAAGGTCTCGCGGGGACATGGTGGTGTGTTTTCGCTGTCGGCCTGGATTCGTCAAGCCGGCTCAGCCTCTAGGTTGGAATATTTTTAACGAGGGATCAGAATGGGGATTTATTTCTGCTGCTTCTCTAATCCAGCCTGGAATGTTCTCCATCGAGCTGTGTGAGTCTCGGGGACGATGGTCTGTTGCTCTGATGCGCAGGGACCTGGTATTGTCCTCTTGGTGATTCAAGAGAATCACAGCACACGGCATCAAAGTGCATCTGCTGCATCTCACCATCAAACGGGAAGATGTTCATCTCCAGCTTCAAATGTAACCCCCCCCTCCCCCCTCCCTGGCATCGCAGCTAATTAGCCAACCTAATGAGGAAGCTTGCTTCAACAAATGCCCCTAATTACTCCGATTGCTACGCCGCCACGCCTGGTTCACATTACTGAAGATTTATGCGGCGACAACAGGATCAATCCGTCAGTTTTCCGAGGCAGAGCAGGAGCCTGATCCGATCAGCGAAGCGTAATGATGTTCATTTCGACACAGACGCAGTGGCTCAGTGTTTACAGGGCCGCGTTCTGCAGCATCTGCCTTCACCGTCGTTTTTTGTGTTCGTGGACTGAGAAATTCAGTGGAAAAGTAACACGACTGTGTCTATTTGCCGTCTCAGACGACACAAATACAGCCGCGGGGGAGGAAACTAAGAGTTTCAGAGAGGGTGGAGGAGAAATGATCGCAGGAAGCTCGGGCGAAAAGAAGGAGCGCTGCAGGAAAAGACAATTTGATCATGTTGTCTGTTTGCCGACAGAAATAACGACTGAAATATGTGGAAACAAAACACACATGGAAAGCCGTCGTGTTATAACGAGGACGATGATGGAGTCTGTTTATGATCATGGTTTCTCTTTAAAGGGTGAAGCTGGACCTCTCGGGCCTCCTGGGCCTCCTGTAAGTACCTGAAACTCTGAACGCGACATTGTTAGATATTATAGTCTCGTCTGATCTGACTGGGCTGCAGTCGTTCATCTCCGCCTGACAGCAACCCGGGACAAACCGTCACTCTGGATTTGATGCAGTTCTGAGAGCAAATCTAACCACGCCCTGTGTGTGTTTGGCTTAATTCTCCTTCCCGTGTCTTCCGTAGGGCAGAGGGAGACCGGGCGCTGCAGTGAGTGTTATTTTCATGTGCAGAAAGACCGTGGTGTATTTGTATCTTTCCTACACACCATTTTACATTGTGTGCGTGTCACGCGATCTTGTACATGTGCTGAAATCTTCTGTTTCCAGGGCCTACCCGGAACCAACGGGTTGCCAGGCGGAGCCGGGCCCCGCGGTCCAGCGGTGAGTATCTGTCGCATCGGTCCAATCGCATTCCCCATCGTCCTCACGGAGGAGTTATAATCCTCTGATTCAGGATGAGGTCATCAAATCATTTTTGTTATCAGTTACACTTTTCGACCGAAGGATCCAGTCAGAGATTAGCTTGATACCGGCTCCTGAGAAGTGTGTGCCGTTCTGGAAAAATGAATCTGACATGCGAGGGTTCAGCGCATCACCTTATTTTGAGTGGACGGGGCGTTTAAGGGACGCTCTTTCCTCAGGAGAAACCGCAATTGATTTTTGTGACTGCGACCAGATTGAGCTGATCTGGAACTTCAGTTGGGAAAGCAGTGACTTTTTCTTTTAGGCAGTTCCTGAATATGTTGTTAATCTCTTTGCTGCTCTTCTGTTCCTCAGGGTGCTGAGGGTCCTTCAGGACTTTCTGGACCTGCTGGTCCCGATGGACCACCAGTAAGTCCAGCCATCATTATATATTTGATAACTGGTGCTGCGAACGCTATGCAGACAGAAACCTGAACTTAAGGCCCTTTGTTGTGCCTCCCCCCCCCCCTCCCCCTGTCAGGGCCTTCCTGGTACGCTTCATGATCTTAGCGGTGACCTTCTGGTAGGTTTTCAACCGTGCACCTGTGAGAGCAGCACAATCGCAGCACAGCGAACGCGCCGTCCTCAAGGCTTTGTCTCTATCGTCCACAGTGTCCTGCAATCTGCCCCCCTGGTCCCTCCGGTGCCTCCGGGATGCCAGGATTCAAGGTAAAGACAGCGTCCAGCACCCTTTTTTTTATGTACCGGTATTTTGAATCATAGGTTGTTAAATGTGATTATTTTCACTCATGTAGGGTCACACAGGCCACAAAGGAGACAGGGGAGAGCCTGGAAAAGATGGAGAGAAGGTGAGTTTGTCATGTGATACAGATATTTTGATAATCGTTGGTTTCATTGAGCTGCAGCCGCCCATTCCGATCTTATGATTTGGAGTTCTGCTGCTTTATCTCCAGGGTGACTCTGGTCCATCTGGTCCTCCGGGAATTCCTGGGACTGTGGGTCTGCAGGTAAGCTGCCTAAAAAGGTTCAGTCCTTCGAATTTGACTTATTTGACTGCATATTTATATTACTTTACTTTTTGTGGCTTTCTGTAATGCTCGATTGCTGTGTTTCAGGGCCCACGTGGTCTCAGAGGGTTTCAAGGCACAATGGGATCTGTAGGAGACAGAGTAAGAAACTTTCAGATCATGGTCCAACCAGTCACGTTCTACCTTTTGTCGACGGCGGTGCAGAAATGTAAATGTTTTCTGATTGTTTTTAGGGTCTGCCTGGTTTCAGAGGCAAACATGGAATCGCCGGCATCATCGGAAAAACAGTGAGTCTCTCCTTTCGACACTCTTGAAATGAAAGCATAATTTCGGAATAATAATAACGGATGTCTGGTCCCATCAATGAATAGCCGCTTGTGTTTCATCTGAACTCTCCAGGGTGATGTCGGAGAAAAAGGGCCGCGGGGATTTAGAGGACCCAAAGGAGAAATTGTAAGTAAGATACCTGACTGTTAGTTTCAGCAGTGTGTTGAAGGATGTGTAGAATGCAGATGACGCCATAGCGTGTCTTTCAACAGGGTAAAATTGGTCCCAAAGGAGGGCCTGGGGGAGCAGGACCCAAAGGAGAACCTGTAAGTTCATGTCTGAAAAGCTATCACAATGTCATGCTCATCGTCTCGCCGAGATTTGAGGCTCATATTTGATGTTTCCTCAGGGTATTCCTGGCAGGGACGGTAAAGACGGCGCCCCAGGCCTTGATGGTGAGAAGGTAAATGTAATTAGTTATTTCTTTCTGCACAGTCTGACCTTAAATTAAGTTAACAGTTCGGGACCTGAGCCGAGCTGATGCTGCAGTGTCCGTGTCAATAGGGTGATGCCGGGCGCCACGGGGTGGTCGGAGAGAAAGGCCCAAATGGCCTTCCTGTAAGTAGCATGAGATTTTCCATGTGCATGATAATAAATTGTATTGTTTAAATCCTCCATAGTGACTGTAACACTGTTCTGCACAATCATTTCCCCAAAGTCTAAAGGAAGAGCCGGAGAAATCATTGTTGTGTATTTTCTGTTCCAGGGTCTTCAAGGAAAGGCTGGAGCGAAGGGATCCAAAGGAGAAGCTGTGAGTATCGGAGCAAAAACACAAACGGACCGAAAGCTTAAAGCTGAGATCTGGAACATGGAGGAGAGTCATTTTGATCTTTTCCATCTTTACCAGGGTGATCCGGGAAAGCTTGGGGAGACGGGACCCTCTGGAGAGCCAGGTATTCCTGTATGTATCTGATGGGCTTTTTGGACTGGTTGTAACTGGGTCACGGCCTATATTTGATCTCATACGGAAGATTTAGCGATGCAGGGTCTGGTCTCAAATCTTTTTTTTTTTGTTTGTTTTTCACCTCCTCCCTTAGGGTGACGTTGGCGTCCCAGGCGAAAGGGGGATAGCAGGACCCAGAGGAGTAGGAGTAAGTTGATGCTTACCCTATAAACCAAAGCAACTGCTGTTCCTCTTAATAACCCCCCCCCCCAATCAGAAACCAAATAATTAGACTTTGAGCTGCACAGACGGTGATCTGCAAAATGTGACCAACATTTCGGCTTTTAGCTTGAGCTAAACTGACGTAGCTGCATCCCAGTAGAATGACGTGCCGATGTGTGTTTCTAACAGGGGGGCATCGGACCAGCGGGCAACCCCGGGCCTCAGGGAAGGAAGGGCTTCCAAGTGAGTGGCGTGATGTCACCCGTCATCAACAGTTTCATAAGATTAGCCGCCAGCTCAGTTTGTCTGATCTGCACCACAGGGGGTGAAAGGAGCCTTGGGGGATCCAGGTCTTCCAGGTCCAACGGGAATCCGTGGAGAGTTTGGAGAAAGGGTGAGATTGACGTGTGTCATAAAATCAAATCCCAGGGCTTAAAATCAAACCCTGAAGCGGTGTAAGTGTTTTCTTTTAACAATAGAATGCGTACGTCTTACTCTCAGCAATTAATCTAGAAGCAGTTATTATTATTATTAAGTTGGTTAATATCCAAAACCAATACAGTCACTTATTTATCACAGTCGACCAAGATGTCATGAAAAGCATGTAATCTATCAGTAGCCGATCAGCAATTCTGTGACTTAATACTAGAATTTCTTGCCATAATTTGAGTTTACGATGAAATGTAAGGGACATAAAGCTGCACGAACACAGATAGAGGCAGTGAAGGGCGGACGCTCTGCGTTCACCAGCCTGGAGACGTCTCAAACACAAAAAGGCCTGCTGTTCAGAGTCTGAGGCCAGAACAAAGCTGGTATTTATCCCGCTCCAGGTTCCCCCTCTGCTAGCCTGCCTCACTTCCCTTCACCCCCCCCCCCCTGTGGCGGCCGTCGTTCATTTTCTTCCTCTTTCCATTTCTAGGGTCCGGTTGGAGCTTCTGGGCCAAAAGGAGAAATGGTAAATATTCCTAAATCCTCTTTTCTCTTAAGGAACTAAGACATCTTTATTGTTTGTTTTACTTATTACAATGCCAAAGAGTTTTCTTTTTCCCATCAAACGAAAAAACGAAAAGGAAACCTTGACCACTTTAACACCTTTGTTTCGTGAGGATGGATTCGGATGATGCAGCTTTTGTCTCGTGTCTCTAGGGTGTAGCAGGAAGCGACGGTTTACCAGGAGAGAACGGAGAGGCTGTAAGTATGCTCTTCTATTTTCACGCTTTCATTGGCATCCGGATACACGAAGCAATGGAGGCCCGAGAGACTCATTACTTTGTTAGCAGCGCTGCCAACGAGCTCGGAATCTTCAGGAGACTCTGTGCAAAGATCTCTGAAGGTTTTGATATATTTAAACACGAACTCCTACTTTCAACGCTTTGTTTGTTGTACGGGCCTCTATTTAAATACTTGATTCTACTGCATTTAATTTTTCTTTGCGTTCTACCGCACCTAATTGTGTGTAAGATCAACGACACACAAGGCAATTTGTAACAGCGTAAATTCAGTCACTTATTTTTTTGAACACGTCTTCTAATTTTCAGGGTCCTTTTGGCCCAGTTGGACAAAAGGGACAGGTGAGCTGCTGCATTTCCTACTTCTGTCTCCTCAATTCTTACACGTGAACCTGTTTCATTTAGACTACATGTGGTAGGTTTCTATTTGTTACCACAAAGCATAGTCCGATCAGCTGTTGTGTGTGTGTGTGGGTGTAATTACGTAGAACTCTCCCGGCGCCTGCCTCCGAGCTGGTGCCCACTTGTCAGAAGATTCTGCTCCGCATCTCGGGTTTAATAGGATTAATTAGAGATAGGTATGGCTGCTCTGCTTTATTTGCCCGTTCCCTGCTCGCGCCTCCAGGGAGAGACGAGCCGCATTAAGCCGCAGCGCAGTTTATATAATTAGTGACGAGTCTCATTCCTGCCGTCTCATTTACTGTTTGCTGGGCTTGTTGGAGTAATTATCAAGCGTCCTCCACCGTGCCACGCGAGCCGGCCCCCGCTTTGTCTCGACAGACTGTTTTTGTTCCTGTTTGAAAGAATTGTTGTTTTTTTTTGTTTTTATGTTTGTAAAATATTGAAATGATTCATCTATTTATCTAAATGGATGATTCTTGCTGATTGCAGCCAGGGAAGCCGGGTGAACTGGGACCAAAGGGAGTGACTGGTCCACAAGGAGAGCTCGGGGCAAGAGGGCTTCCGGGAAAGCAAGGAACAATGGGCTTCCAAGGGGAGCAGGGTCTGCCTGGGATTGCAGGAAAGACAGGTGTACCTGTGAGTGTGCCCCCCCCCCCCCCCCCCCCCGTACAAGCATGTAAAAAGCTTGTGATTGATGGTACATTTTCTACCTGAGTGATCTGTGTTCTAGGGTAAACTGGTCAGTGAGCAGCACATCCGGGAGCTGTGTGGTTCAATGATCGACGGTGAGAAATCAGCATCTTTATCTTTAATCCCTAGGGAAATTCTATCACTTCTGTAGCTTCCTCTAGCGGTGAATTAAAAGTAATTGATCCGGTGTTTTCTATCACGTGCAGATCAGATTGCACAGCTGGCCGCTAACCTTCGACGACCCCTGGCCCCTGGGATGGTGGGCCGCCCCGGGCCCGCCGGGCCTCCGGGAAAGGCAGGAGTCGGTGGGTCTATCGGGCATCCTGGTGCCCGCGGACCACCGGGGTACAGAGGCCTGCCAGGAGAACTCGGAGACCCGGGTCCCAGAGGTACATTACAATGGACCACAACTACACACATCCATTCTGTACGTTGTCACAAACCAGCAAGCCTGAGAACCACTAGATACCCTGGCATGGAGTGAGCTAGGTTAATTAGCATTAAGATAGAAATACCAAATAGAGTAAGTAGAGGCGTAACGGGGGTAAACGCGCTCCGATACTTCCCATCACTGACTGTGTTATGTCTTTACGACAGGTGATGTTGGTTACCATGGTGATAAAGGATCCACCGGCAAAACCATTGATGGACCCGTTGGAGACCAAGGACACCAAGGTATGTGGTTCGGTGCCGTACATTGTGTGATTACATGGAAAGATAGTGTGGACCCCTAATAAAATTTACTGACTTTAAAATAAAGTCTGACGCATAATTAAAACATCAGCAGTCATTGGTGCTTGCCCCATGCCCTGGATTTTGCCTGCAGGTCCTCCAGGAGTACCTGGAACCGTCAAAGACGGGCGTGATGGATCTCCAGGAGATCCGGGCGAGCCTGGAGAGTCAGGCAGGGTCGGCAGGACTGGGCACCACGGACCTCCTGGGATCTGCGATACAACAGCCTGCCAGGGAACATCGGCCGCCGGCAAATCCTCAAACCCGAAAAACCATTGAACATGACTTCCTGCAACCTGATGCCATCCACCCCCCCAAGGGTGATAAGCGAGGGAGGGAGGGAAGGAAGGAATGAACAAAGACGGCGATCACAAAAGTGTCCTCTTTATTTGAATACGCATATCACGACAGGTGAAGGGTAACATCCGACAGTTGTGATATTACAGGAACAGAGGAACACCCGAGGATTGGCACGAATACCAGCGTGAGTGAGAGACATCAACGTCACGATCGATAACCAGAAGTGAAGTGGACAGAGGCGTGGAGGAGTCCGAGAGAACAACTGCATCTCCTTTCAAATACTACAGTAACACAGACTTGACTTAGAAATAACAGGAAAATGAAAGATGAGTCCTTTGTGTGTAAAATACTTTGTACATGTTGTTTCCCTGCCCTCAGTACCTTTCTCAAAATACTTATCAGATGAAGCTCAAGAAACAATCCTGACCGTCTCTGAAGTATCGAAACTAGTTCATGGAAATCACAGGTGTTACCTCAACATACGAGCTTACAGTGCAAGATGTGGAAACGGAGGCTAAACGTCTGCCAAGGATTTGTGTACACGTTGTGTAGAGGAAAAAAAAAACAACACAAACCCCATAACCTACTGATGGATGAATCAGTCAATGTAAAATCAATTTCTAGGAAATGTTTTCGTTAAATTCTTTTTTTTTTTTAAATACACAATGCCGACATCCACTATGTACTACCGATGCTGTAACTATTAAATCTACATGACCTTAAATACTATTTATTATTTGTGGGTGACTGATGTATGTACAGTAAAATGCTACGGCGATATGTTGTAAGAAAAACAAATAAAGCCACTTTTCAGTAAAACATCACTCCTCTCTACACATCAAAATGAAGTTTGTAATCACAGAAATATGCACAACGCTGTGAAAGTCATGTAACCATTAATAAAAACACATTTTCCATGCAAAGCATGAAATCTTAAATATTTGAAAGAAACACAACATACTGTATTCATAACAATTAATGGTAACTGCTCGGAAGAAATTTGCATTACTGGTACAAAAATGTGAACATATTTAAGTCAGATAATGAAAGAAGCTGTACTCTTACCACAAGGGCACTATCGGGTGTTTTTCCAAAGAGAAATAGCGCCATCTGTGGGTGACAGCGGAACACACAGCGACTCCCTAGACTGTCGTCATGGAGAAAACCAACCAAGTTTGAACATCACATTGTGAGAGCCCGGAAACCTTCCACCAGTTAAATGCAAGTAACGCAGAGACAGAACTCCTCAGTGATCGAACACGTTGCAACGCAGACGGAGGCAGAGAACAACCGGCCTTAAGAACGCTGCACTCAAAAATCTGGCTTATTGCTCGAATGCAAGAGTAGAAGTCAGTGTTTCGTTCAAGTCCTGGTGGATTCTGCTCTGGACCGAAGAGGAGCTGGAATTCAGAAAGGTTCCTTTCTCATTAGCGAATGACTTCTGGAACTCCTGTGAAAAAACAAATAGCAGATCATTGAGGTTAATGACAGATAGCGCTGGTCTGTTTTTATTTTAGTTGCTCTTCCCTTCTAAAGCAAGCTGGCTTGATGGTGCATAAGGTCAGCATAATATGGACAGGTAAATTAAGAGTTGTTGAATTTGCTGCTATGTATTTTTTGGTATGTGTATCAATTTTCACGGGAAGTTTTTTTTAAACATACTGCAAAAGTGAGATTTTTTAGATGATTTTTTTTTTAAATAACTATAATAATAAAAGCCATCTGTTATAGTATGCATTCATTAAACAGCAATCAGGAATATAATTAACTTATATTTGAGGATTACTAATCATTCACTTGCAGGAAGACCTACTCAAAAAAAAAAAATAGTAATAACTCCAATATTAAAACTGTAAAATACAGTCCTTAAGATTATGTGTACATCTCTCAGGTGAAAGGGGCAGGACGGGCCTGAGCTAGCCGGTTAGCATTCAACCTTGAGGAGACATCACTAGCAACACAACACATGCTATCAACACTGAGCTTTTCTTTTTTTTTTTTACATTCTCTTTACTTCTGTTTACACGAAAACTACGAGTCTAACCCTAAAGTACGACTCGCAGTCTCACCTCTCTGAAGATGTTTCCGTACGTTGCATTGATGTATCTAAGGAAGGCAGTTGTCCATTGCAGCGTGGTGGCTTTGTCAGAATCTGATTCACAGAACGGCACCAGCATGTTCAACTCATCACAGCATGAACGGATCTTCTTCCTGTGAAGGAGCGAAGACGAGAGAGTAGCTCAGAGTCAGTGTTTGTCAAACTTCACTCGCTTGCTGCCCTCTGTTTAGAGCCTGAAGCTATAACTCTAATAAGTGTGCTCAGTCACTTACGGCAGCGTTATTCTGTACATTTGTACTTCATACTTGAGTATTTTATATGTCTGTCTGTCCATGTATGTTATGTGTAAATTGTGACAGCTTCAGCCGTTAGCCTTAGCTGCTCACCTGCGATTCCTCTCCCTGAAATTGTGTATCTCCCGGCGTTGGCTGTGGGATATATGAGAACATCTTTTCTTCCTGGCGTCCCTCCCGGATATTCCAGTAGAGTCTGGGGCAGTCTTGGCAGCCTTGCTGCTTTGTGATCTGCGGGTGCTGCTGGTGTTCCACGAGGAAGCGGCCGACGTTGCTGCATCATCTACGAGAAGCAAAAAAAGAAACGAATAACTCCACGTCAGACGCACGCTTTACTTACAGTAGATTTCAGCGTTCAGAGTACCCGGTCCTTACTTCCTGTCTTCACCAACTGCTGCCTCTCTGTTGAGTTGGTGCCACCTACATAGTGAGCCCTTCTAGAAACCGTCTCCGATTGATCGAACGAAAAACTCCGGATCAAACCTTGACACTGAGGTTCAACCGCGCAAAAAATATGTCTGACCACCTGCTTTAAAATGAGATATAAAAAAAAAAAAAAGATTAACAAAACAAAATTGCAGCATTGCATTTTCATTTTGGGAAGAACCAAAACTGTCATACTTCTTCATACATGTTGGTGACTGGGTTAAATATAAACCCTACACATGACTTGGAAATATCAAAAGGATTTACTGCCTCAGCTTCCGTCAACTGCTGCATTTGAGGACGTGCGACCGTCTCTTGAGTCTCTGCAGACGGTTGGAGCATCGACAGCAGACTGAAACAAAGATTTTACACGGGTCATAAAACACCATGAAGCAGCCGTGAAACCGGAACGGTACATTTGCCGAGCTCACTTGTCGGGAACGACGGACTGAACATCTTGCCGTGTCGGGGTTTCATCAGGCATGGAGTTAAATCTTTTCTCCAAGCAAACTCGAACACTTGACCTGGCTTGCATCAGTGAAGCCGCGTGGCTGCTGGTCTGTGATCCGCGTGGACTGTCTGCATTGTTAACTCTGGCCAGCACGTAGCCTGGAACCTCCCCGTGAGAAGGTGGTGTTCGTTCTCCTGCCGTCGCCACGCTGTGTTCATGAGCTAAACTTGATAGATCAGCAGCTTCAGTGGCTGCGAGAAGAGAGATTGCATCTTTGATTGTTTCAAAAGCAGGATGAGATTTGTCACCTGGCTCCTCTGGAGATCCAGAATACGCCTCCACATGCACAGGCACAAGTTGCTGAAGGTGCGTATATTCAACCTCTGAAATCCCCGTCACACTAAACTCAGATGATGACATTTGCCCGTGATTGTATATCAAGCATCCACTTTGGCTTGGAACCCCCCCAGTAGAGTCACACGGGGGTGAAAATGATAGATGGATGGTTTTACCAGGTGTGGGAAAGGAGGACATTCTTCACTGCAGAAACTGGATGAAGAAAAAGAGAAATGGTTAGCTGTCTTACAGTCGCACCAAGACAGGCAATTTAACCGCAGTGCAATTCAAACGGCTCCGACAGGGACCTGTGCCGAGCCCTGGATGCTGAATTAGCACAAGCGTTATTAGTTCTGTCAGGGAGATAATATATTTCTACTGACATTTGTTTGTCTGCTGACGGGCGTGCACAAAAACATTTTTTTTTTTATTACAATCGGAGGGTTGGACACGCAGAAGGAGCAAACACAAAGTAATTGGATAAAAAGGATAAAATATTTCAAATGGTACGTTTTCAAGATGAACAGTGATGAACAGTGCAGAGTGATGGAGAGAATGTGGAAAGGAAGAGAAGAATTGTGAGGCAGGCAGGCTGGACCGGGGGGAGGAAAGTATTAGGTGTGCTCTGTGATAGGAGAGAGTCAGAGACGATGAAGACAGTGGTGAGGACAGCCATGATGGACGGCGTAGAGACAGTGGTGAGGACAGCCATGATGGACGGCGTAGAGACAGTGGTGAGGACAGCCATGATGGACGGCGTAGAGACAGTGGTGAGGACAGCCATGATGGACGGCTTAGAGACAGTGGTGAGGACAGCCATGATGGACGGCTTAGAGACAGTGGTGAGGACAGCCATGATGGACGGCTTAGAGACAGTGGTGAGGACAGCCATGATGGACGGCTTGCAATTTCTAATTTTCATTCATATTCAAGTCTTACTTTCATAATGATAAATATGGAAAAAATAAAGATCAAGCTCAAAATGTCCATAACCCGTTAATATATGGACAGATTGAATAGGTTAGGTTAATAATTTAAATACAGATCAATTGTAATCATTAAAAGGAACTGTTGGAGGAAGTATGCACCCCGAGTTTCCTTGGTGTTAGCATTAATATGAAGGTATCAAGTATGCAGACTGCGCAATGACAATAAAGCTTTATTCAAATTTAGCATCGTTTTCTGTCCAAATAGAGTTTGGATTTCATCATTAAAATTAAATATATGAAAGTAGCAAATGTTGATAGTTAACCCGAAACTGACAATGATAATGAGAACGTTAATAGCTTATCCATGACGCAGGATATCAGTCACAGAATTTGAATTGTTCGTAAATATGAAAGCTATGTTAGCAAACGAGGAACGAGCTAATGTTCGTTAATTAGAAATGGCGTTTTCATTTAAATACGCTGACGTCACAATCTGGGGCAAACACTTACAAACGCCTTAACAATCGTAATTATTATTAAATTGAATAATTTACAACCTTTGTGTTTTAAATAAGCTGTTGTTACCTTTAAAATTCAGCTCTCAACGGGACTTTCCTTCAACTTTGATGGCAACTCTTCGACGACCAATGGCCGCCGCGAGGGGCATCCGACAACCTGTCAACCTGCGGCTCTCAGCGATGACGTCACGACGTCATCTTCAAACGTCAAATACAATTAATTTCAAACGAATTATTACCTCAGGCAAGAAGGAAGGAGAAAAAAATATATGAAGATAGGTATTAAAAGGAACTGTTGGCGGAAGTATGCAGGTTTTTTTTTTTTTACTTATAAAATGGAGGCTTTAAAAAAAAAAATCATATCTTGTAAAATATGCATTCAATTCACTCACCAAAAATCAGTCATACGCAGGGGTCCGATAGCACCATCATGCAAAATGTCTTCTGGATCTGATCCACAATGATGTCAGGAAAAAATATTACATTTTAACATTGAAAACCCCATTTATGCATTAAAATAAGTTAAAAATACACATCTACTCATTTTACCTTTCATGGTTGATGTCTAGTAGAACTACTAAAATGCTGCATCAGGGCATATTCTCAGCCTATGTTTAAGCTGTGGTTGAACAATGTTCTAACTATGATTGTTTTGAAGGGGTTTTTATAGGTTACTTTTAACACAGCAATCAGTCAATAAATGCAAATATTAATGACAAAAGACATTTGAAACGTATTTCTGTTTATTGACTTCTTCCATTCCATTTAATTTCATCTCAAGAATGACATGAAAGACATAAAGACTAGTCTATTGACACTATGGATAAACCCCAAAAAAAGAACAAAACCTGTACATTTTCTGTACAAAACATTTTCAGTATTTCCTACTACAAATGTACAACACAAAGTTAAATTTAGTTACAAGAAAAAAAAAACATCTACTTCAAACAGAGCAATATATACTCATGTAAAATAAACTCACATTATTCCAAGCATATCAAACCAAAATTGTCATATCTTGCAAGGCTTCAATCATACTGACTTTCACAGGGATAGACACGTTCCTCAATAAATATATTAACTGTCAGTTATGCTGCCTTATTTCAATTCCGTGTCATAAAGTCAAACTTAATGTGCTTAGAAAAGCAGGGGGCATCCTAACTTAATTTGACATTGGTTTTATATTCATGACTGCCCATAGTTGACTCTCCAATTTCAAAACTTAAACCATGAATTCCCTATTTATCCGTTTCCTTGTTTTCTTCACCCTCCACTATGCATGCATCTTCAGGACATCTTATTTTACCAGGAAGGCTTCTCTCCTTCTGTCTTTGTCCTAAGTCTCTCTCTCTATGCACTGGTCTACCTCTAATCCATGTCCTGTCTGTCGAGGGGCTTATTCGTTTTTTCTGGCTGACATCAGGATTGTTCATTGTTTGATTTGAGAAGCGTTTGAGACCTTGTGTTGGAGTAGGAAGTAAAGCACCCCTGTTTCGATGGGGTTTTATTCCTTGCTGGTTGCATAGTGAAGTTTGTGGATCATTTGGACCTCGGAATCTGGCACTGTGATAAGGACGATTAAGCAATACTGGGTCAGATCTCCTTGAGTCTAACCCTGTTCTCTCATTGTTTGGATCCCACCTCCCATGTCCATGTTGAATATCTAAACATTCAGATGTCAAGTCCCTCATATGTGTTTTGTCAGGCCAAGCCCTTCTCGGGCCTGGACCTCTCCTTTCCTTTCTAAAATCACAAAATGCTTGTCCATCTGTTCCAATGCTTTCGATATCAACATCTTGCCCTTCAGATCCTCGATCCCCACCATCTGAAAACCTCCCATCACTCATTGGACCTTTAAAGCCTGAGTTTCTGTTTTCAGGCCCGAGAGAGCTTAATTCTGGACCTCTGGGTCCTCCTCTATCAAAATCTTCCATCTCAAATCTTCTCCTGTTGGGGCATCTATTCATCAATTGTGGGCCTCCCCTCCGAGGAAACCCAGGCCGTTTGTTGTTTGGCTCTCCCATACACGGACCTATTCCTGGACCTCCACTTATATCCAATCCTGTCATTTCTGTATCGCTTGTGTCATAGACTTGCCCTCTGTTGATTTGATCTCTTACTCCTCTCGAAAACTGACCAGGCCCAAACCGGTTTGGTCCAACATGTCCTCGACTAGGATCTCTCCATTCTTCTTTTGATTCCCTACTAGGCCTTGGACCTACCATATCTAGATCATTCCTAACAATCTCTGGACCCCTGCAATGAGAACTCCAGTTATCCCCTGGAGCATTCAAAGGCACTGGAAATTGCATTTTTGGTCTTTCCTCTATGTGCTTTGGATCCCTATGGCTTCTCCATTCCATAGGAGGACCTCGTCGACTATATTCTTGGACCTGCTCATCTAGACCACCTTGACTATGTTCCGGACCCCTGAAGCAATGTCTTTCCCAATTATTTCCTTTATCTTCTCTTTCATTTCCTATAGCCTCCATATTGTGCCCTGTTTCCTCTGACCATTCATCAGATTCAATGCCTCTTCTATCAGGGGTGGAGTCCCTGAAGTCTGATCCTTCCCATCTGCCTGTTGGATTTGGACTGCTCATATCTGGACCTGATCCTCTAATGGTTCTCCTCATAGGCCCTGGTCCTCTATGTTGCACTATTCTGTCAGGTATATCTAGAATTTCTTGGATAGGTTCTGACCCTGTAGTGTCATCCTCTCCCCACTCATCTCTTCGATATATTTGATTGTCTACATTTGAAATGCTCTCTCTGATGCCTGGTCCTGGTCCACCTGGTCTTCTACAGTAATTTCCTGGTCTAAAACTCTCTGGGACACTATTTTCATAATTAGGCCTTCTAAAATGTGAATCTTGACTATTTAATCGAGAAAAGTCAATGACATTTGCTTCATGCCTCTCTTCTGTGAAGTGTAGATCTCTACTATCAGACTCTGGGCCTTGTATAATTGGAGGTCGTCTTTCAGATACATGAGCCCTGAACTGTGTACCTCCTGGAAAGTTTCTGCTGTAGTCAATTCCTTCCATCTCTCTTGATCTTCTTTGTGGTGCAGGACCTCTGAAATTTGGGCCTACTGGGCCTCTGGGCTGAAGCATTGGTCTCGTCATATTAGGACCTCTTGGCCCTCGCGTAGTGAGCACTGGTCCTCCCTGTCCTCTACCTTGAGGCCCTGGACCTTCCATACCTGGACCAGTTTGTTCAGGTCCCGGTTCAATGAAGTCAGGTCCAGGACTCCTCATATATGGTCCTTGTTCTCTCCTGTCAGGCCCTTTAGCCTGTAGAGTGGAACATCTCAGTTCACAAACAGGCCCTCTTAAGTCTTGATTACCTGGTCCAATGTTGTGAAGCCCTCTTTCAGACCTATTTACTTGGAAATGTGGACCTCTTTTTTCTTCCCTATCAGGCTCTTGACTGTCAATAGTGCAAACATTCCTTTCATGTTCTGGCACATTAAAATCTGATAATTGATATTCCCTTGTATCAGGTCCTAGACTCTCCATGGTTAGACCTTTCCTATTAGGCCCAGGTCCATCTAAGTCTGTACTCCCTGGTCCAATTCTATCGGTTCTCTCGGTAACTGGACCACTTTTCCCAAGCCTTTGTCCTCTGTAATCTGAACCTCCAATTCCCATCCTGTCCAGCCGTGGACCATGCATGAGAGGACTTTTTCCATCAGCCCGTGGTCCCCTACAAGCCAAGTTTCCATGTACCCTTCTATCAGGCCCTGGACCTGTTAAATTGCTGTTTTCAAACCCTGATTGTCTTACATCTGGATCACCAGTTACTTTCTGGATAGGGGCATGATCCTCCACAGATAATGCATTGTTTTCAAGCCCTGGTCCCCTGAAATCTAAACATCTTGGTCCCTTCCTGAAAAGTTCAGGACCATCCATAGATAAACATCTTCTATGAGGTTGTGGCCCCCTAAAATCTGGACTTCCAGCTCCTCTCATTTCAGGTTCTGGTCCACTGAAATCTGGGCCTCCAGGTCTTTGCCTTTCATTAGCATAACCCTCCATATTAGGTGCTCTTCTTTCAGTCCATGGCCCTCTGACATGTGGACCTCTGGGTCTGCTCTGATTAGGGCCCTCAACAAGTATACCTTTATTTTCAAAGCCTGGTCCTATAAAGTCTTGACCTCTCCTTTCAGGCTCTGGTTCCCTAAAAGGTGGAACTCCTAGTCCTGTCCTGTCATGCATCAGGACCTCCATATCAGAACCTCTTCTTTCAGGTCCTGATACAATGAAATCCCATCCACCTAATCGTCTCCTGTCATGCCTAAGGTTTTCTATGTTTGGACTTCTACCATGTTGATGGACTCCCAATTCATCTTGATTAAATGGCCCTCCGCTCACTGGACCTGCTCTTCTCTTATCTGGCTCTCTCCAATCATCCTCTGTGTCTAACGCTGGGCTACTCCAATTTGGATCAATTGTATGTGAACCCTGGTCATGAGTTTGATCAATCTGTTCCCTCATATCAGGATCAACAAGACCTGTAGAAATAAGATTAATATGTTCTCTGGGCCCACCACTGTCCTGTTCAATAAAGGACATGTGAGACATACCGGATTCTTTATTTATGTTTGGTGCTGACACTACCATTGGTACAGGTACAGGTAGTCTTTGGTGCTCTTGCCTTCCATCTGAGATAGCAGGGTATAGTCTATCTGCTCCTAGAACTGTACCCTCAGAACCTGTAGATGCATTTGAATGTAAACTTGTTTCACGACAGACACCCGCCTTGTTAAGGTCCGCATCTCTTCCATGCGGCTGGGAAACGCTTTTTTCAGTTAGCCTTTCATCTACAGCTTGCCCAACATCTTGTCTATTTACTCTTGCAGAGCCCATAAAAGATGGCCCTGGACTCCTTATATCTGGACTTGGATCTTTTATACCATTCAAGACTGATTCACTTCTCCCAATATGTAGGCCCAATTCTCCCATATGTGAATTCCTGACAACTGGCAGAATAATTTGTTCTCTCTTTTCTTCATGACCGTATTTCAAATTAGACCCTTGGCATTTCATTTCTGGATTCATGTCTTGCATACAAGAGCTTTCCAAATGTTGTGATGGACTCCTCATTCCAGAACCTTTCATGGCAGGCTCTAAACCAATACTGTCAGTATTGCAATCTTGAGTACTTGGGTTGCTCATGTTTATCTTTGTATTTTGCATCGCTGTTCCTATGCACCTGGCATAGTTCTCATGACCACTTGTAGCTTGGTCTATTTTGTGTGGTCCAGTAAGGAAAATGCTGGCACTTTTGCCTGTATCTCTCATATCAGGACCTGGGAATCCATCTTTACTTTCTTTCAGATACATTTGTGGGCCCCAATGTCCAGGTGCTATGATATCTGGATTCATAATTCCTAAAACATTCCTACCAAGTCCTGGATTCTTTGTCACATGGTCTATTTCAAGTCTTGAACCTTGAAAATGTGGGCCTGTCGGTAGATTTGAATGTCCTTCACATCTACCCTGTATTTGCTTGAAACCTGGGCTTTTCCCTTCAAAATGTTTGTTTGCTTCTGTAATTCCTTCATCTCTGACACCTACATCGAGGGATATAAAGTCCATATTTCTAATATTTGTTATTGGACCTCCAGTGGTAGACTGCTTTACACTGCAAATCATTTTTTGACTGTCAATTGGAAGACTATTTTCAACTTTATCAAGTGGCATTGAAACATTGGCACATATCGCAAATCCTCTAATTACATCAGTCTTTTCAATGTCACTCTTTTCTATGCTACAAGGTTTCACAAACTGTGGCTCTGGATCAGGACTCTGAGGAGAATCTCGAATTGGAGGCTCAGTTTCTCTTAAAGGAACTGTACTTACAATTTTGTCGTTTTGTGTTTCCAGTTGAGAGGAATTATCCACCTGTGTAGAAAAACTTCTACCCATGTCTTCAAGGTCCCTGGCTGCATTATTCTGAAGCTCCTGAGACGCTGGTACTTCTGAATTCTCAATTTTCACAATTGGAATAATTTCATGTGAAGAACAGTCTTTTTCCAGACTTTCAACATGGTTACTTTCTAACTGATGTTCATCAGGGTCATTTTTAAAAGTAGCAGTGATTGATGACTCATCAAAGAGTTTGGGGGAATGTCGTCTGTGTTGGTTTGGTGAAAGGGAAGCAGAATCATTTTTACCAGGAGATGATGGGGATCTTCTATGTCCATGAGAATGTCGGCGTCCAGTATGGTCTTTACGATGACGACTTTGTCGGTCGGACTGATCTTTAGCTCTATGCCTGGACCTATCCCCCTCACTTCTTCTGTGTCTCTCTCTCTCTCTACGTCTGCGGGAATGTGAAGGAGAACGTCGCTGTGACTTTCTCGAAGGGCTTCTGTTCCGATCCCTTTCACGATGACTCCGCCTCTTTGGTGAGAGCCTTCGCTTTTTGCTGCGGCATGAGTTCTGAGTATCCTTACGGCAGACGCCACGCCCTGTTCTAGACAAAGATGAATCACAAGTCTTTACTGTTGCTCCTTGAAATACATCCTCCTGAATTTCATTAAAAAGTGATTCATCCTCAGGGTCATAAGCTACATCAGAATCTTCAACCTCTCCAGCAGAAGAGTACTTATCAGTATCCTTGATGTCTTGCGTTTCATCTTGCTCCGTGACAGCAGCTTCATCATTTTTTATATTTGGGATAGCAATTGCGTCTTCTAGTTTAACAGTTTGTGAGTCCAAATTTGAACCATCCACATTATCTCTAATATTACTGGTCTTGTCTGCTGATTCTGAAGCCCTTGGCTCTGTTTGCAAAATGCCACTCTGTAAAGATGACAACTGACTGACAGGCAAAGACTTTTGTGCGGGAGATGTCAGAGAATCAGAAACAGTAAATTGAGCCATGAACATACCCACAGCCTCTCTCTGTTGACGTAGTGCCTCTTCTTGCACTTTCAACTGCCGTTTTTGTTCTTCAATCTGCTTATTGAGCTCCTCAAGCATTCTTTGTTGTTCAGTTAATGTGGCAGCTGAGACAACGACGGTGCCTGTAGGAAGGTCCTGCATTACACCAGGTTGGGAAGAAGTTTGCAATGGATTGGAATTGGAGGCTGGAATTTCATCCAGCTCTTTCGCTGAACTTGGACACGATGAAGAATCTGACATTTCAGGTAGAACAGGGCGCTTTGTGACAACACCACTTTGAATATCTGCAAAGATCGTTTCATCCTCTGGATCATATGCTACATCATCATCCCAACCTGATACAGCGGCGTCATCTGCCTTTTTTCTCTCTGTATTCTGTGGAGTTACATTTCCATATGTCACTGCTGGACCATATTCTTCTTCAGGATCATATGGCCGGTCTAAATCATTTTCTTCTTCTATTTCTTTGACTTTGGATTTTTGTCCATACTGTTGCACAATTGGGTCCATCATTGGTCCAGACACCTGGGGACAAGCTGGAAGCTTCTTAACAGTAACTGTTGATGTTGTAGAGCTTCTGTCAGAGGATGCTACGGAGTCAGTTTGCTTATTGCCAAACAAGCTCTTCAAGATTGTCTGAAGTGGCATACCCTCACTGGATGTTGTGGGACTCTTATCAGATGTGGACTGAGTTGCAGCAACAGTGGCTGAGGTAGAAACGGGGGGTTTTGCTCTGAGAGAGTTCAAAATGGATGGTATATTTACTGAGTCAGAAGAGGAAGATGGTGAAGATGGTGGGGTAGTGTTAGCAGGAGTCATTGGATCATATGGTTGGAATATCTCCAATTTGTCAGAACCATAGAGAACTGGAGGTTTTGGGATCCACATAGGGTCTTTGGACATATGAACTTTGGGTCTGTTTTGTTCAATTTCCTGATGTAAGGTTCCTGGACGTTTGACCTTCTGAACGATTGCCAACCCCAAAAGAATATTGGGTCGTTTCTGTTCAAGTCCTGTGAAATTGAGAAAAGTAACAAAAATAAATATTTAGATCACTTCTAAT
This sequence comes from Brachionichthys hirsutus, assembly GCF_040956055.1. NCBI lineage: Eukaryota > Metazoa > Chordata > Actinopteri > Lophiiformes > Brachionichthyidae > Brachionichthys > Brachionichthys hirsutus. The sequence continues at coordinate 13,082,246 of NC_090898.1, forward strand.
TTAGGTATTATCAATCAATCGTATAATTTTATATGACGACATGATCAGATTTTAGACCATGCTTCAACAGGGTATGAAAAATAATTGTGGCCTTTCTTGCAAAAAGCATGTCATTATCTAACAAATATATCATATTATTGACATATACTGAGTGAAGACATTTTTTTATTGTATTTTTTCCACTGTAATCCTAGATTTATTTGTGTAGTCCTAGAATTGTTCATTTAGGAGCACACTCATTGTGAAAACAGTTAGCATCAAGCACTGTTAAAGGTGAATTATATAAATTGTGTAATATGTTATTGTAGAGGGTCAGAGACATTACTAGTGTATCTTCAAGCCCATCAATGCAAACATTCATTATATGAGGTTAAACGTGGTAGATGAATCTTCACCTGGTGCTCCAAGAGGCTGTAGCATGGATGGGATTGATTCTTTTGCACCAAGTGGGACAAGGTATAAATCCTTGATAGAACGGCTGCTATTTGCAACCACGCCAAAACGACCTCTGCTGCTGAAATAGGAAAACAGAGATACATACGCCACCTCTTCCTCCTCTGTTGCAGGGTGAAACCGGATCACACATAACTCCTAAAATGCAAAAATACACACAGAAAACTTGTAAAATACTGATTAGAATACACAAGAGAAAGTACACATATTTTATCTACTGCTTGCCTTTGTAACAGAAGTCTTCAATTTTGAAACATAGTCCCAAACTGTCTCCGGCAAGATCCGTCCTCCAATCTGTATAGTATTGGGTAGATCCTACACGGCAGAAATAGAAAATATAACATCTTTGTCAATTCAACTAATGATAATTATAATCTTTATTACGGCTCTTTAAATATAAAATGTAATACTGTGCGGCATACCATTTTGATATTTTCAGCAGATCCAGAAACGCGATATGCTTTGGTGATGAACTTTGTGACAGTGGGCATGTTGAGGAAGCCTTTCCACATAATGTCTTGCTTAGCCAAGAACTGTGAGCTCTCATCACCAGCCGGGGATCCAGAGATCACTGTCCTGATGAGACAGGAGCACAAATCAATAATGATCATTACCACATATTAGACTGATTTTGCTACAGTGTACGCTACCTAAAAGTGAATAAAAAAAGAAAAATACTATTTTATGCTTGCAGACTTCTATACGTACCTGGAGGAAGTTCCATAGAGTCTGGGATCGGCTGTCGGCGCTGGCTTCATTAAGATAGATTTAGGGAATGGTTTTGGTGGTGGCAGTGAGCAGACTGGTGCTGAGGGTGGGACCAATCTATTCTCTTTCAGAGGAGCATAACTGACTGATTGGTTATAGGTTGTCGTGCCGTGACTAGAGTGTCCACTAGGTGGAGCACAGAACCTGCTTGCCGCAGTGCGTGGGTCACGTCTCGTGATGGTTACTGTAGAGACTGCTGGAATCACAACTGGTCTATATGCTCGCTTTGTTGCCGCAGCTGTAGTAGTATCTTGAGTTGGGGAGGCAGGGGACTCCAAAGTAGGAGAGGCTGGGGAATCCATTATAGGAGAAGCAGGAGATTCTACTATAGTCAATACTGGAGAGTCAATGGTAAGGTGTGATGAACAATCCATTAGGGATGATGTTGGAGAATCCATGTCAGGTGAGTCAGGAGGAGCTCTCAGGGGGGACTCATCTCTTGTAGATTTTTTCCAAGAGGATTCATATCTATCTCTAGTTTCAGAAACCCTCTGCTTCTTCTTAGCGGGCTCCTCTCCATTTCCAGGAAGAATTTGACCTTTAGGGAGAGACTAGAGTTATCTGGAGATTACATGTCCTTGCTGGCAATTTCGGCTATAGAGAGTATAAACGAACTTCAGAATCATGTTAAAAAAATCATCTTTCCATGGCTCAACTACTTATTAATTTATGCAATAATATTTATTATTAAGAACATATACACAACGTTTCCAGATGTACTATGGATAAAAAAGATCACCATTCTGATTTCAATTTTCAAAACAATTAAAAGGTCAATAGGCACAACTACTATTCATGGTTAATGTTATGTATAAAGGGTTACTGACAAATGCCAAAACAACTAAGATTTTAAAGCTGCTGTAAAACACCTTCTTCTTTTCTTTACCTGTGCATATCTTGCATTTCACATCAAAGAGGTGAGTTTTATGCTCTGATGTTGTATCTTTAAGCATACAGACGAGAATATCTGGTGGAGCAACGGTGTGGCTAGTCTGCCTTGGTCTGGCCTTAGAAGCAACTGGTGGAAGACTTTTCTTCTGTTCCTGAAAAGTAACATATGCCGACACAAATATTCTTATCCCAAAAATATACTGCAATGCCAATGTTCTAGTTATACCGAGCAGAATGAACAATATAATGAAAAACTGTAGACTGTAAACAACACAAATGGGGTTAAATACACACCGTGCTGCTCTGATGTTTAGGAGGGTTGGAACTGGGCAAATCAATCTTCACTGCTTCAGGCCTCTGTGGCAAACTTGTCACTTTAGCAGCTGTATCCGTACACTTAACATACATGAACAATAGAATAAAGAAAGCATTTATATTCAAGTTTAAGCAAAAAATCAGCTTGTCGTGTTAAATATCTTGAGACAGCTCTCACCTCTGTTGTTTCTTTTGCAATGGGCTCTGATACCTTGGTGGCCTGCATATCTTTCTGGCTCATCCTGGCCAGTCTGAAAGGACTGATCTCTCCGTGTAAGACTCGACACAGCAAGCCCTACAGAGAACCCAGAAATGGATCGTCAGTTTGCTGTAAACAAAAACAACTATGGCATAATCCAAAACCATCAATATTGCAATTAGCATCAAATATTAGAACACATAATGGAAATTAGTTTATAAACTTTAAGCAAACCTTATTTTTGGGGTCTTTCAGGTTGAACATTATGGTTCTATACTTGTTCATGTATTTGCTGTCTGTGTTGCGAAATATGTCAAACATCTCCATCTCTATGTTCGCGACAAGCTTTACAACTTCGCTGTCGGCGACGTCCAGATCGTCACAATCGCGCACCCTTGAGAAATGAAAAGGCAGTTAACACGACAAGTTGATCTGAGCTGCAAAGGTGTGTGGCGCTGTGTGAATTATAAGTATGTATCAATGCCATGTCAATGTTGTCTTTGCATATGCTTCATTTGTCTCCTACTTCAGTTACAAGCCAGTAGGACAGCTCTCACCTTTTGAACAGGATGCCGTTGAGGGAGCGCTGGATGCTCTGTCTGACCTGATTATTGGGCTGAGACGGTCTGGAAGAAGGCGCACTGGGTGCTGGTGGCACCGGCAGATTTCTGGTTTCATTCAGCAGCGTCAGAGCCGAAGGTGGCTTCTGGCATGACACGGAGGCCGACACAGAGGCCGACACTTGGCTGGACAGAGCCTGGGGTACAGACTGCTTCTTTGGTATGACGTACGCCGTCTTAGTGACCATAATGGCTCCCGTTTCATGATGTCTGGGAGATGAGGTGGATTTGGATTGTGAGGCTAGGGCCTGACTAGGTGTCTCTGACTGAGCTGGATTTGCTTCTGCAGGCGGCTGCCTTTCTGGCTCCTTGAGTTTTTCTTGAGGCTGGCTCCGAGGCGGGTCTGGCTCAGCAGCGGGCTGGGAAGAGGAAGCGGCATCTGTAGAGGTTTCCTCTGGAGGCGGTTTCAAAGGAGCTGGATCAGCGACAGATTCATGTTTATTGTCCACATTAGCTGTTAGAAAAAAAGGAACAGCAGGGCGTTTTGTGAATATGTTGAAATTACTGTTAACTGTGATATACACCGACAGGTCACGAGGTCTGCCGGATGTAAATGTTTCTATTTGTGAGTCATTGAGTTCACGAAATAACTGACGTCCAAAATGAATACCTGCTCCACTGAACAGGAAAAGAGAAAAGTAATCCCTTTCTTGCCAATGACTTTGAATAACAAGTTAATTTAATCCACACAGAAAAATACATTTTTGATAACATGCCAGTTATCATATCATTTGTATAGGAAAATTATTAGTCCAAAGATGATCACACAAACATTTAAAAAATATATTGATTTGAATTGAATTTGATTTGATTTAAAAATGATGTGAGGAGGCAAATCGATGTCAAAATAATTGATCAAAAACGTCTTCAATCTTAAGTTCTTTCTACCAGGCTACTTGCTATAAAATGTAAAGTATTTTTCTTGCTAAAGCAGGTGGTCGATTCTGCCAGCAATCCAATTAAAGGGATGTTTCACTTTATTTTACCAGTCAGACCACAAATAGGTTGTGTGGCAGTGGTACAGACTGCTGACGACATCACAGGATCAAGTGCTTAAGGATTTATATTTTGATTATGCCAACGGACTTTATAGCAAGAATCAGGCAGGAATGAATACGGTGCTACAGTTATGTAAAAAAATAATGGATCACCTCAAATAGAGCAATCTGCTCTACTTCAGGTGTGAGCTTATGACAGGCCCTCATTTCATGTTAAGCCCCATGGAGAGGCTATGAGCAAAACGTCCACGGTGTGACCTGCCCATCGGACCTTCAATGTAGTTGATTAGATCTGCATCATAGAGCGATCCTATACAGATGACTGGGGGAAAAGCTGCGTCTCAAATAATGTGACCAGAACAGAACAGAAAAATGACTGAAAGCAGCCGTCTTGACTTGGATGTTCATCTTCAAAACTGATGTTGCTGTTGCTTCTGGCCATATGTAATACAAAATGAATAAATGAACAAATGTAGAATGTCCCTCAGTGAGGCGCATACCTCTGCCAAGGACAAACAATCCTCCATGTCTGTTTAGCTTGTCCAGCTCATGTTTCATCACGTCACTTCGGCGGGAGTGTTTGCATAACGTTCCGGCACCCAACGTTAAGGAAATGGCTCTACAACTAAAATCACTCTCATTACTATGTCAGGCTGTACCACTTGGGGCAAGCTGGTTTAGTGTTCCGAGAAGCTACTGCAACTGTGAACTCTGGAGTTCTTCATGGTCACTGGAATGTAATGCAAATAATGTCTTTCTTTATAACCCACAAAAGCATATACCTGTACAATTTAAAATCATGTAGTGCCTTGTTGTTGACTGTTTGTTGAGCTCACATTCTGCAGATCTTAGGCCTCTGTTAAGAAGATTGACCGGAATATACAGAGGCAACATAATCGCTCACAACCTGGGAAAGTCCTTGGAACGCTCATGTTTTCTCTTTGGTTGCAACTCAGCAATATGGCCAGTAGATGGTGCTCGTGTTTTGCATTTAAATATCAAGCATGGTACCTAAAGACACGGAAGGAAAGGCGTTGTGTAAAAGAAAATAGAGGGAAATAAAGATCTCCATGGAGATCCGGGAGAAAACAAAACAGATGAAGCCTGAAAAAAGATTTCCTTTCACACGAATTGTGTTTGGACTGACTCTCAGTGCAAACGATGAAGACTGAAAAAGAAAGTACCGGTACATGCCTTTCCTATACCAGTTAAAACGCTCAGTTGATTTTTTTTTTAATGGTAGAGACGCATGGCAAAAAACAGAGCCTCAGGTATAGCTAGAACAAAAATATTTAAGGCTCTGGCATGTTATTGAAGACCGTTGCAAAACTTCAATAAATAGTTCAAATGGATTAATCATTTTTGGATCACCTTGTGATCACGTTCGTGTCCATATCTATTTGTGAGGTTTGTGAAACAAGACTGTTTGGGCTACTTGTAGGCTTCTATAATCAGGTAATTTGTTACTGGGGAAAGTACCAGTTTGATGGGCCTGATATTTGGCCTCCAAATTTTCCCAGAAGGGACTGGTCCGAAGTAACAACCATTAAAACACCATCACACATGTTGTGTTTCTACTTTCAGGTGATTCAGACGAAGGATGAAACAGGACTAAAGTTTCAGGCCAACAGCTTAGACTCCAACGCAAGGCAGGAACTATGAAGCTAAGAGACATCATTACCAAAGGATACCAAATTATTTCTGTGCCGCTCATTTTCTTGTAATAATGTAAATATATTTTATAAAAAAAAGTACACACTGGAGGAGATGCTTTAGGAAACACTTGTCCTGGATGAATGAGAATCATTTTGAAAATATTTTCTTGATAGGAATGAAATTAAATGCGTTTTCCTGGACAGCATCTCTCACTTCTGTCCTGTGTCTACAGTGAGTTCTTGATCACAACTGTTGGACAACAGCGGTGCAACGGTGAACATGAACCACAATAATGTCCAGTTCAGATTCTGAAAAGGATCTTTGCTGCTGGTCTCTGTCATGTCCATACATTTGCTGATGTAAATGTACTACTGTAAAATGTTTGTGATGGGACTGGAACCTGGTCGGCCTAAACTGAACATTGACACTCCATTAACAAGAGAGACATGTATTGCCACTGATCTTTTTGTGTCTCCTTGTTGCCACGAAAATATGTACAGCAGTACAGAAAGCATGAACTTTTAAGTGTTAAGATGAAAACGCTTTACTTTTGTGGGAAAGAAAAAAGATTACATATAGATTTTGCTTGTTTTTAAAGCGTTATTCATACTTATTATATATATGTGTGTGTGTTATTAATTTATCTTCCAACAAGTAAAAGGCACCAAAACCTGTGCCCTTCACGCAAAAGAAAAGTTGAACATTTCCTGCAGGAACCACACCCACACGTCAACATCATAAAAGCCACAGCTCAAATTACGAGAAACAACACGCTCTCCTGAGTTCCATGACGTCACGATGTTATGCGTTGCACAGAGGAAATTGTGAAGCAAATCCTCCCATGCTGTGACGACACTGTTTTCGTGCAGCAACTCATCTCCTGCTACAACATCGCCGAACGCAAGGAAAACCAACTCCATACACCAGGTAGATGATCTGCACCTGCTGATGCAGTCTCAGCCTGCATCATAGTCTCCACCGTTAACTTTGGAGCCACCCTGCAACAGAGTATCTGGAGATGTGGGCAGTGATGAGAGCAAGTAGCTCAGTGAGGGCCTTCCTGCGAAATGTGGCATCCCTTCACAGCTGCACGTTAAAAGGTGCACTGCTCCATGAGGTGTCAAACACAGGTTGCTGCAACAGGTTCCGATGCACAAATGGATTACTATGGTTAATAATGTGATCATTAAAGGAGAATGCAGCCTTTATTATTTGTATGTATTTGATTGTAAATTTTGAATTTTTGCTGCTTAAACTCCTGAGCAAGCCCTTTTTTTTTTTTTTTTTACTGAAAAGTTGTTTTTTTTGGGTGATTGCAAGTGAACGAGTGGCCACGTCCTCACCGAGTTGACAAAACGTATTTAACCTCTGTGATCTTTGTGTATGACCACATTGTGCCTGGAGAGTGCGGCCGTTTAAAAAGGACAGGTGAAACCTTCAACCCAGTAGTTTTCTCTGCTTCTATGAAACACTGAAGGGGTGGAATGAGGAATGTGAGCTGGTGGCTGGAGAGGGGCCAGTTTTACCCTCTGAGCACTGCTGAGGTGCCCTTGAGCAAGGCACTGCCCCCAATTGCTTCGGGTGCAACGATCATGGTGGCGCCTTCACCCTGTGCCCTCTCGCATTCTCTGGGGTCCCTATGTACATATGCATGATGTGTGTGGTTGTCTCAAGGGGCCCTTGTACGAGGGTGAAAATAGAATTTCGTTGTGTGTTTGCAGTGTAAAAAAGTGTGAAAACATGACAATAAAAGCTATAATAGGATTGTGGAAATGTGCATTTCAGAAATTCCTCCCCACGCGATTCTCATGTTCGTGTTGGACACTGCATGTATTTTTTTTCATGCAGTTCATGCTATTTTTGCTGATTCTTTTGATTCGTCCTTCAAATTAGATTTGATCTGTTACTACATCATGGTAGTAGCAACAGGCTTGTATATTTCTATAATGCGCTCATGTTTTTCCAAGAGAACCCTGAGCAAACCCGGTTTCTACAGAAATCCGTTGCCAAAGTGCTGTGGGACCTGACTGCTGTATTCGCGTGTCAATGTTATGCGTGATAATAATCTGAACCATAACATTACTTATCTACCAATGAGTGACGAATGTTGCACCATTTCCCTGATAAAAAAAAAATCTCACTCTTAGCTCTGTTTTGAGGGCCACTCGAAAATCAGGGGTTGTCTTAAAAAAAAGAGTATTTGAAATTGGGCCAAAGAGAACCTGTAAGGTGATCATGCATTCAAATTCGAAATCCCACAAAGGTCATACAGACTGAGACAAAGTGCGTTGAAAAGTAGACTGCATCAGGAATGGAAATGATCCATGAAAACAAAAATGCTGCCTGATGTTTTTGTATCAGGAGAAAGTGTAAGTATACGCGAGTAGGACAGCAGAACTGAATGGATTAATACCGTCTACTTCCCTCCATGACAAAATTAAATGCGGCTTAAAGTGACCCAGCTGGGTTACAAGCTGCCTATCATTTAAACCTCGAGTTTTGTGCATGTGTGGTGAACCGTATGCTTTCTCCGCTTCCAGAGGAGTAGTCTTGTCTCAGAGGCTCGGTAGCTTGGAGCATGTTTTGATGGTGCAAACCAGACACTTGGATGTCCTCTTCATGCAATGGCACAACAAATGAATCGAACTCCAGGTGGAAACTCATTGGAGCAATGAGTCCTCCAGTCCTGTGTGTGTCTTGGCAGCACAATAAGTGATCTCCTCTTTCTCCTCCTCTGTACCAGCTTCCCAGTTCCCAGTCATACAGAATTCGATGTAAGGCAATATTGGCATGTCTGTGCGACGACTTCTCCAAAACGTGTTATTGAGTGTTGGTGGATGAGGCAATATGATCTGCAGTGTTCAGAGGGAAGGTTTTCCCCGAGGTGCTTGGGAATTTGTGCATGAGAGAATAAAGTGCGGCAACGAGTTCACTTCACGTACCTAATAGCATTGTGCTACCATTGATTGTGACACTGACATCTATGAGCTGCTAAAACGGAAACCTAAATCCATTCTGTTGCACCGAGGAGTTGTGAAATCTTGTTGAGAACTGTTGAGTGTTGCCGTTGCTATGTTTTCTATATTGCTATGTATCCGCTGCAGGAAACAGGTTGATAGGGATACTTCCACACAGCAGTCGCCGAATAAGCCAATATCCACGTACTATTTGAAGCTAAAAAAATTAAAGCATTTCCGGATCATGTTCAAGCTTTCCAATCATGCCTAAGGGTGCTTTCACACTGCCACTGTTTGCTCCCCTTTAAGCGGACCAGAGTTATTTTTCTTATTCATTTGGGCTGGTGTGAAAGTGCATCCGGAGTCTGGAGAGGAACAAAAAAGTCTTCATGAAAACATGGGTCACGGTTCCCTTGCAAGAGAACCCTGCTCTGTTCCGTGATCGGTGTGAAAGCTAACCGAAGCAAACGCAGGACTAAACGGACGTAGTAACGCTATACGCAGTGCATCTCCGGTAGAGGAAGTACAGCGCGCACTCCAAGTTGCTCTGCAGGGGAAGCTCAGTCACCAAAAAAACTACAAGTGGTGAAATATGTACCGCTGTGTGTAGATCCTCCCGTGATGGAGTATGTGCTCGGTAGAAAATCGGTGTGTAGATCGGAGCATGTTTACCGCGTTATAGAGTACATATCAGAGACCACAACGTTTTAGAGTTGCAAGTATAGCCGTGAAATGGTGATGTCTTTTCACCTTCAGTCTTGAATTTGACAAACTAAATCATTAAAGTTCTTTTTTTTTTTTAAATAAAACAAAATGCAGTTTCTAGACTAGATTAATGTGATTCAGTACAAGCAGTTGTGCTGTTCTTGTCAGGTCTGAGTCAAACATGTAAAATCAAATTATATTACTATATTAATCCTCTCACACTCATCTTTGATTTAGTCGCTAACCACATTAACAGAATAAGAAATCCAAGCATTGATGACTTAAGGTTTCCTCTTCAACTACCACATATTTTTCCCATGTGTGTTCGTCATCCTGACGGAAACGTTCTGCAGCACAGATGTATTTTGTTTAGTGAGAACTCATCAAGTTTGCAAGAGGCCTTTGAAAGTTCAAACGAAGCGAGCACCGCAGCAGTGCTTCAATACACTGTCACAAAACATGGCCAAGTACCCCGACAACTCAGACCTTCATGAGACGTTTCTGTGTATCTTCCAGTTATGAGACATTGCCACATTTTGGGCATCTATAACAACCATGTAAGGGAACAAACTTACCAACTGCTGAACTCTTCTACTTATCGCCGATCCCAGAAGGTGTGAGTTTGTGTCAAAGTGTTTCCATGCTTGTATGTGACTGTGTTATGTCATTCCACAGGGTTCAAAGAGACAGGAAAATTTGCAACACCGAAATATACTTTTTTTTTTTATGCATGGTGTGTTATCTGTTGTATGAGCTGAATGTGCACGAGTAGTGAATACATACACGCTGTGTAAAACTTAGATGATGATGGTGGGGAAGCGCCCTCAACTTCTGTGAGACTGGGGTCGAAGGCTAATGGAACAGCAGTCTCCTCCTGCCCTCCATCATCTTCCTTCACCTCCTTCTCGTCACCTTCTACAACAGCTTTTACTGACAATCTCTTCGACGTCCTGACCGGCCGCTGAGCCTGTGACGGAAAGATTTGTCAACAATGGTAGAGGGCAGACTTAACTCAAATCTGCAACTGTAGACCAAGCTAGACAAGTAGCACTTTAACTGTTTGTGACAATGTTGACTTTACTAACCTTTGCTGTGGGCGATGCGGTGGCAGCTTTACTCTGTGCCCGCGTTTTGCACTTTGGCACCTCGGGGACGGAAAGAGTCTTCATAGTGAAGGCAGCGTGATGCAAAATGCAGTCGCTGCCGCAGTAAACGGAGCCCGGAAGGGCTTTTTTGGAGCAGCTGGGCCCGATGCAAAGAGGGAAAGAGGCGTCCGCCTCACTTTCAGCTTTGGGTTCAGGCTCTGGCTTCTTTACACTAGCCTCCTCCTCAACCTCTTCCACTACCGTGACAGGCTCCTGAAACCATGATCTCTTTTTAGACCACAAAACCAGACAAATCGAGCAACTAAGCAGCGATGCAAAGAGTTAAGTTGAAAGATTTACATTTCCTGGAGTGAGGAGAGCGAAGCATAATGAGATTATTGCTCTAAATTGAAATCAAACCTTAACAGCTTGTAGGTCTTCTTCGCTTTCCTCTTCTTCGCCAGAAGAATTTAGGGTCAAACATTCTGGAATGCCGGGCTCAGGCTCCGACTGAGGATCAGGATCAGGATGTGGTTGGCTCTGCTTCTTTATGGCGCAGGGGGGGCAAACGTATTCTTGCCCACTCCTTACCATCTCACGACCTTGTACCTCACTGATACCAGCGCAGCTGCCATGGAGCCCCTTCCGGCAACTGTCACAGGTGATCACGAACCTGCAGAAACGAAAACAAACCCGTTATCAGGAATTGAAAGCGACAGACGGCTGGATTGATATATCGATGCCAGAAGTGAGCGCATACCTTTCATTGTGGCCCTGTTGACAGACGCAGCAGAGCGCGTTCGGGTCATAAGGCTGGGTTTCTGATCCGCTTGAATAGTCCCTGTTAATTTTGTCGTCGTCTCCATTAACATTCTCTTTCATGTCTTTCTCCTGCTCCAGCTCCTCTGGCGCATCATCATACTGACCAGTAGTTGCATCGGTAATTTGGTCCAAGTCAGATTCTATGTATATACAGTCTGTGCTTGATCGCCGATCAGGACTCATCTCACAATGAGCAGGTGATGTCTCAGTTTCAGCGGCCCCTTGAGGATAAGTCACATTTTCTTCTTGTGATTGCTGCTGTTCAGCAGGACCGACAAGAATCACGTCATTGCTGTCTTCATCTGCCATGCTTGACAGAAGATCCACCGCTCTGCCTCTTCCTCTACCTTTTCTCCTGCCTCTTCCCCTCCCTCTCCCCTTTCCTTTGGCCCTTCCTCTTCCACCTTTTCCCCCTCTAGTTCTCGTGTTTGCCTTCCCTCCTTTAGATTCCTGCTGCTCTTTAATCTGCAAAAGAGTCATTTCATCACTGTCCCCCTCCTGACTTGAAATCAACACCACATCATCAATTTCCTCTCTTCCCACAACGCCGGGCGTCTCGGATTGTAAAACCTCCAAGTCAACAGTTGATTCCAAATGATCAGGAACCTCAGTTTCATCTACAACCTGTGGAGGACGGACTTCGATGGCATCGGTGGCTTCTGAAACACCAGGGACGGCAAGCGAGTCCGACGTTTCCAATGATAAGCCCTCATTGCCACCAAGCAAGGAAAAGGCAGTGTGGAAAGCAGACCCAAAATCTTGCCACAAACTTGGGTCAAAGCAGCCTCCTGGAGGAGCGTCTGTGGCCGGCTTGCTGTCCTCTGAAGCAGGAGAGGATGGTGCCGACCACTCAAGGTCTTCTAGAAGACTCCTAGTTGTTGGCGTAGCTCTCTCTGAGACGCAGCTTTGTTGAGTGGCTTGCGTCATCTGGTTGGAACGACGAGTCCTGCTCTTGCGTACTAATGGAGATGTGTGAGCAAGCTCCCCGATTTCATCCAAGAATTCCCTTTTCGCAATGGTCGTCTGCCTGAAGCCCCAGGACTTCCTAACCTGAGACAGGGACAGGGACGGCCTACCAGCGGACTCTGCTTCTTCCGATGGGTTGAGCTGTAATGCTATGGGACAGGAGAATTGACAGGATAAACAAAAAAAAAGAACCAAAATCTCTTTGTTGTTACAACGACAGTCAACCCATTTAGAGATTACCTGAATTACTATTGTCAGTTACATGGTCATTTTCCAATGGATCCATTTTGTCATCGATAGATAAGGCTGTCAAAACACAGATGATATTTGTTATACATGTTAACCGGACAATTTGAATCAGCAATAAATGCACACACAAAAAAAAAAAAAAAATACAGGGAATTGCCAAAATTCCTATTCCCAGGACCTGCAAATTGTGATTCCATTTGACCCTGCCTGAAATGTGTTTCTAGGAAATTCAAAAGCACCACAAACATTTTATGAAATTTATTAGAAGCCATGTTTCCCCTACAATTGAACAGGCCAAAATAAAATATGTGCCAAATATCATTAAATATGAATTGATTCAATGATACTTTGACTCATTCTCGCCGGCTTATACCTCAGTTCACAACTAGCAAACGCCCCCAGGATGATTTGAATGAAGGCTGCAGTGAGATGTGATGATGAAGGAACATTCTTGACGATACAGCAAGCTTGTCATATTAAATACTTCTCGCTCGCTGTTGGTATATTCATTCCCGTTACGTTGATGAGGAACAATGTTCACAACGATCGAACTGTGAACGTTTCATAATACTGTTTAATTAATCAGCTCACAATATCCAGACAATCAATGTTGTGGTTTCACAAATTTACTTCGGTTTGCAGTTTTGGTAGGTGAAAATTGAACAATGGGCCTTTTGTGAGAATGTTTCCATGACACATCATCATGGTGAAATTCTCCAACTTTAGGATGATCAACTTTTCACTTTAAGCCTTGTTATCATTCAAAAAAGTTCCATCTATGCAACTTCAAGGGGAAAATATTTCCACTGACAGGTGTCAAAAATGTCCACCTGTCATTTAGCCATGTCACTTTGTACTTATTCTCAAAATCTTTGAAGTGACTCTTAGGGAGATGCAATGAATCACTTTTGGCATGGATTTCAGAGATTTATCCCATTCCAGGCACTTTTGAACACATCTGGGTGCTGAAGAGTCATGAATGAGATAAAAATGCATTACAGGCTCAAATTATGGATTTTCATGCTGAAAGCTGGAATTGTAACCCAAAATTAGCCCCCCTTGCCAAAAGTGACCATTTGTCGGACAGATTCTGGAATATTTTTACATTTATCTCCAAAAAGTCAGTAATGAAAGTTAAGATTTTGAATTTTCACTCAGAATGAACACCAAAAATGAATTCCCGTGAGGAAGCTTATTGCCTCTGAGGAGTTCTGAATTTTCTAAAATGGACATAGATGTCCATTTTAAAGGGTTAAACAACCGAGTAGCTTCTCAAGTGACTGCATCATACTCATTTTAACATTTTCATTGAGAAATCATATCTTTATTCATTCATTTTATGGATTATGCCTTACCCTCACCCAGTAACCTTTGCAAACGTAAACATTCCTTATTTCTGCGGTAACATCTTCCAGTAGAGTGAAGTGTGTTATTGTGCTATAAATGCAGTTTGCGTCATCTTCTCCTTGAGATCATGGATTCTCCACATACTCAGCAGCAACATTAGGCAGCTTCGATCGAAGGGTGGACAACCCCCTCCCTGATGATGACATCTGGAGGCCGCGCCAGGCCGTGAGGAGGAGGATTACTCGTGTAATCACTGCTGATGGGAACAGGCTTGTGTATAATGTTGTATACTCCAGGTCAGGGGACATTTATGGTAACTACTGTCAGTGTATCGTCATGTCTCTCCTTTGTGACTAATCAGATTAATATCATAAATGAGTTTGAATATAATCCTGGTTTATTGTCACAAATCAAAAACAACCTCATTAATTTGCCAATAAACGAAGCGGTCCGTTTTTTGGTCGCGGTATGGATGAACAGACCTCCAGACTCGGTCAAATCACCTTGAAAAGTATATTTTCACATATTATCAATGAGAATGAGCAGCGTGCAACATTAGGTTAAATCGATTTATGACAACGCTTTAACAAATTTGAGATGTGAATACACGCAACATGGAGTTCCACTTCCTTGTTCAAAATATGGACGCTTAATACCTTACTGGTCAAACACGAAAGGCTAAGGTTAGCGGTCCAGCTTTTAAGCTTTACTTGAGAGGATTAGTTCTGTTCAGTGACACGGTTTTTTTTTTTTTTATCTTGCATTTGCTGACATCAAACCTCTTTATTTGGATTTATTGATTTACTTCATTTAAAGGCTTTGGAGCAAGATCTCTAATGCTCATTCTGCAAACTAGGACGAGAATAGGTCAATTGTTTCACGAAGGCCCAGCAGCAGTGTGGAAATGCAATAGTTGTCATTAGCGAGCAAGAAACCACAGCCCGATCCAGTTCCCCTTTCTGACTTCAATCCAGTGTGAGCGCGTAAATAAAACGAACCGATAAGTGCTGAACAGCCAAGTTACTCCACTAAACATTGTTTTTTCGAATGGCCGACATTGTAGATCGGCTAGCTCGCCGCTACGCAACCAGGTCCTTAAACGCAACGCGCCGCGCAGCAAACTGTCTCCGACAATACAGACACAGTTACCCAAACTTTGACACCTAAAACGCCGCGAAGAAACTTGAATTCATACCTTGTGTACAAAAGATTAGCGTTAGTTTCCAGATACTAAAGGATTCGCTCACTTTGCACCGTAACACAGCCTTCCATTTTCTCTGCCTTGCTGATATGTGATCTCGCGAGATTTGCGAGAAGCCGGAAATGCAGATTTCTCTACATGCATAACACACAGTTAAAAAGGTGCAACGTTGGGTGTGACTTTCACGCTTTACATCGTGTGTTTCGTTTAATGCCGATTTCACGTTTACAGATTCCAGCAGTTATTCAAACACTTAATGACAACACTTTGTACAGACCTTTGCGTTGAGCGTTTTAATCTGCTGAAACATGCAGCACAGAAAGACACCAGGTCATTGTCGCCATTCCTGAGAAACATGAAGGACTCCATGCGATAGAACCTGTTCTCGACATTCTGCGCTCACCTAATACAAGATTCAAGCTGAATGAATCAAGGAGCACTTCACTAAGTTCATCAGGGCATTTTTTTTTATTTTTTCTTCACAAGTCCATTTATGTGTATGTACACTATGTAAACACATACGAGACGCAAACTTAATAACAGACATTCAGGAAACATCCAGCCAAAACGCACGTTCATTAATGTCTAGCTAGTCTTTAGACAGTCCATTCAGGATCTATATCCGCTTTTCAGAACCAAGTTTGATAGAGATTTCGCTTAAAGCCGACAGTCCTGCGAAGGAATATATTTCCCAATAATTTTGTTTAGACACATAAATGTGATTCATTAAACATACTATAAAAACATAACACTATAAATATCGTTCAGGTATTTTCTTACAAAACTTTGTACAGTTGTAATTGCTTTCTTTTTTTTATATATAAATCACACATATGATTTACGCATGTCTGTACAATGTGGAACTGCAATACAAAACAGGTATGGGCCCAAAAATGCCGCCACTCACAATAACAGAATTCGGTTGAGACTTTCAACTTGCATTTTTCAGAAGTCATCTGTTGAAATGGTTTGAAACAAAAAAAATAATAACTTGCATAACTCAAAATGCATTTGATGGCAACATGATAAATGAGTGTCAACGGTTGATGGCTTTTTTTTATTTTTTTTACAGTTTTTGTCGTGATACGAGAACAATCAACTCAATAACCAACAAGTACCGTAGAGCAGCAATAAAAGTGTTGCAAATAATCCTCGGTTGATACAATCTTGCCTGGACCTGGAAAAAAAGAGCGTGGTAACAGAGCTTTATCCATTCATTTTCCAACCGTTTTTGTCCGTTATCGGGTCGCAGGCCAAGCTGGAGCCTCTCTCAGCAGTCAGTGGGCGAGAGGCGCGGTACACCCTGGACAAGCCGCCAGTTCATCACAGGGCAACACAGAGACAGACAATCAGCCACACACACACTCACACCTACGGGCAATTTAGTGTCACCAATTCACCTAAGCTGCATGTTTTTGGTGGTGGGAGGAAGCCGGAGAACCCGGAGAGAACCCGCGCAGACACAGGAAGAACATGCAAACCCCTCACAGAAAGGCCACAAGTCGGATTCGAACCCGCAACCTCCTTGTTTGCGCTCACCACTGCCCCACATGACCGCCTAACAGAGCTTTAGTGAATACTACATGAAAACCTACAGACTCACATTTATATCTCCAGACAGATGAGGCGATTCCACCTGAACTCAGACTCTCATGAATTCTGAGTGATGAGAAACTATTCCAAGAAAATGTCCACCGAGCCGATCTACACATGGGAATGGGAAAAAAAAAAACTGATTTGTCACAGGTGTGCTGGCCTTCAATCTTTGACACGGCAAGCCCTGCAGCTTGCAACACGCGTGTTTCTAATGCAGCAGTCAGGTCGCAGTAATGCCAGCTGTGTCCTTGCTCTTGTCCGTAAACGTGGGAGAGTTGCTTTTGTCTGATATGGATCCTGATGCCGAGGGCAGGGTTGGCGTGGAAGGAGTGTGGCCCGATTTGACTGATGGGTCTGAGTTGGTCTCTGTTTCAGTCTCCTGTTGCGAAGCCGTGGCTGAAAACAAAGCAAAGCAGAAAAGCACATGATGGCAAAATGGACACCGTCTCTCTCTACATGGGTTTGTCAGCACAATCAGTGCTTTTTGCAAGGTGCGGCTAGCGCAGTGGTTCAGGTACAGAGGCTGCCGTCCCACCAGCTGAGGCAGGGCGTTCTATCCCTACCCCATCATTCCCTGTCCGATGTCTTCGGCTGTCCTATCCATTAAAAAGCAACAGTGCCTCCCAAAACAAACACAATGATAAGCAAAGCCATTTTATTTTATATTTTGGATCACAATACAGGAGATAAGAAAAAAAACAGATTACTGAGTTTAATTTTACATACTGGACAAACTAGTGTGGCAAGTGCTCATGTTACCTGACTGTGTGCAGGACTTCATGTGTTCTGGCCAGTGGGCTTGTTGGCAGGGGTAATCGCAGTAACTTGTGTTCCAGCAGCAGTAGAAAATGGCCTCTTTCCTGCAGTTTGCGCACCACTGTTTCTTTTTGGTCTCATCCACTGCCAGCTGCTTTTCCGATTCAGTCTGCTTTTTCACCTCGGCCACCAGCCGTTCTCTTTCCTGCTCCAGACTCTGCCGCATCTCTGCCATCGTCAGTTCTTCAAGTGCAACAAAATCAAACTCAAAGGACAACTGTATTCCTATTATAATCACATGTAACCATCATTAAAAGAGCGAGTCTCGTCAGCTCACAGGAGGAGTGGGCATGCATTCCTGGAAGTAGGAATCTTACCAAGATTATGCTTCATCTCTGACAGCTCTTGTTGGTGCAGCCACTGGAGCTTCTCGATTTCTATTCTTAACCGTCGTATCTGTGGCAAAAGTAGACAAAGATCAAAACCTGCCAAGTACTACTACTAAATACGAGCCCATGGTGCAGAATTTACCTCTGCAATTGTGTTTCCTGATGTGCTTTTGGAAAGGTCATTGTAGATTTCAGTCATCGTCCCTTTTATTGTGTCCATGATCTGCAGCGTTTGGGGAAATGCATGTTATTAGTGCACAAAGAAATAGTAATTTGAGCAGAGCCGCTAGTGTGCAATTCAATAACTCACATTACATTATAAAGAGGGTGATTTTTAACTTACTTTATTTGTGTACTTGGTTATATCTGCAGCCACATCTGCTGAAACCGTGGGGATCTGCAAATCTCCGGAATTTAAAGAAGAGGAGCTGCTAGATGTGGCCTGGGCAGCTGTTGATGAGGAACTACTCTGAGGAAGGTCTTTTTGTTGCACTGCAATGGATACAAGGGAAATTGTACAGATTTTATTTTATTATATGAAGTGTACGGGTGATTTGAATGATTATGCTGATTTGTATATACCCTTGACTGCTTGTCTGGTCTGGTAGCGGGTACTTGAGGAGGAGTTCTGCTGTTGCGACTGCAGCTGCTGTGGGTTGCGTGTCTGCCCCGGACTCTGGGCCTGAGTTTGCGCTGCAGGCAGCTCTCCTTGCTGCTGTTGCCGCTGTACCTTCTGCATGTGCCACTTCTGAGAAGACGTCTGGAATTTCGTTGGATTCCAAACGACTGCTCGCTGCACGGCCTGGGCCGTCTCTTTGGGCAGTAGGGGGCGCTGCTTCTTTACAGCCGCAGGCACTGAGGACGTTGTGGAGACAGAAGCGGAGGCAGGAGATGGAGCACTGGTAGATCCACTGGGGGCTGTGGTGGCACTGGGCTGACCAGAAGCCGTCGTGGAAACTAGGTTAAGTGCTGCTGTGGTGGAGGGCTGCAAAGAGTCTTTCAGGGTAGGGGTGGCTTCCCGTGATGGGGTGGCTGCTGCAGCAGATGAAGGCACTTTACCTGGGAACAAAGAAAATATGGCTTTGGAATTCTGAGTGTTTGACTAGGGCACAAGGAAATGAGGTTGACTTGATGTATTTTTTTAAGACAGTACCAAAGAAAAATCATATTTTTGACTAAGTAAGTTCATTTAAAGTGTTTTGTTTTTCCATATGGATGGGAAAAGCTTCCCTCATCCATTCCCCCCCCCCTGTTAGGGTTACAAGCAAGAGTTGCAGATATTGAAGAAAATCTGAATAAAAAAAAAAAAGAAAAATCCAGACCATTGATTGGTCATAGATAATCTCAGAAACCAGTTGACTTATTGTCTGAGCTCTGACGTAACACGTTCAGCCATTTATCTCTTATCTTACCGACTGGAGCGGCTTGACTTCTTAGAAACAACTCACAAAAAGTACACAACACATTTAAGGTTTTCCATCGTGTGCGGTGGAAACACCAGACAGATCTTAGGTTTGCGGTTCCGTGTATAACTCATTTAGTGCATCGGTTAAAAAAAACAACTTGTATCATTCAAGGATTCTATTGAGAATAAATAAAAATAAGTTTTAATGTCATGTGAGACAGCATTGGTTGGGAGTGGGAAAAGAAGAATGTGTGGATGTGAAATTAGAAGTGATCTGACCCTGATTTTTAGATGGATGATGCAGAAGTTGCTACTTTGGCCTAATTATTTAACGCTGATTTGCATTCCATTTTTGACAAGGAAGAGATTATGGAGTTAAAAATCATGCATTTGGTTCTGTAGGAATGATTTTTAGACTCGAATTCTTTCCAAAGAGCTGGAAAAAGA
Organism: Brachionichthys hirsutus; assembly: GCF_040956055.1. NCBI lineage: Eukaryota > Metazoa > Chordata > Actinopteri > Lophiiformes > Brachionichthyidae > Brachionichthys > Brachionichthys hirsutus. Next base: position 13,102,071 of record NC_090898.1, read on the forward strand.
TGATAAGAATAAGTTCATATCCGCCAGTTGATTGGATAAAATGAAACTTTGCATGGATACAGCTTGAAAAGATGGTTTGAAAATGGAAAATGCACCTGACAAGACTTGCATGGCTTCTTTTAATTGGTGACCCACAAGTTTGAACACGGAATTTCTCGTATGCTAAAACGTTCCCACCTTCCAGCTTGGCAACGTGAGTCTCTTTGGGACTCTTGGCAGCAGAAGCCACAGCTTCTCTTCTCGCCCTCTTTGAGTCACGGCTTCCTTGTTCTTCTCCCAGGTCGATCACCAGCTCCCTTTCAGAATCAGAGTCTTGCTCTCCCGCTGATGTAGCAGAGGTTGCTCTTCCCTCCTCTGGGCCTTTAGGTTTGTCAGCGAGGGGCTGAGGCTGGGGCGTTCTGGGCTTTTCCTGCACGTCCCTATCCGGGCCATTGCTCCCCTGCTCGTCCTTTAGCAGGGGTTCAGAGGCAGCTTTCTCTGCTCTACCTGTAGAGCCCTCCTTGACTTCTCCTTCTGTGTTTGCTTTCGGCCTTTTTTTCTCTGCTTTGCCTTTGTCGTCCTGGGCAGAACTCTTTGGCTTGCGTTCCTCGTCACTGAAATACTCACTGTCACTCGAGTCAGACTTCTCTGAATCGTCGGTGTCACTGTGATCCACACCTTTATAAACATCTTCAGAAATCTCATCTATCCCTGTATCGAGAAACAAATGCGCCCGATTAGTTTCCCACAACCAGCGTGAAGTCACAGAAATAATACCGCACACGAACAAACGGACATAAGAACAGTTTTATTAATGATAGGGATGTTCTTGACTAACTTCCTTTAATTTTGACTAGATTAATAATTTGAAAGACAGTCAATACCGGTAGTATCTTTAATCTATTTAAGTGCAAATAGTGTTGAAGATTTTTGAAAAACAACATCTTAATTTGTATTTTTTAACATTAGCAACAGATATTTCTAAGACATGACCCAAATCAGAACATAATTTAAATATTCACATTAATAAAACATAAAAGTAGTGGTAATTGACTAGCGCCATGTTTCTGGTGCTGCCTCGTGAGGATAAAGCTAACCTGGAAGCTAACAGCACACATCCCCAGACATTAATGTCCACAGTTAACACAGCATGAAGGTTACAGAGCTACGATAGAACACAGCTTAAGATGATTGTATATGTACCGAGCTGAGCCTTGCAGCTCTCAATGGTCTTGTCCAGACTCCTGATTGCTCTCTTTGGGTTCTTGACTGTGGCTGATCCTCCTTGTTGCTGCTGATTTTGCTGTTGCTGTTGCAGCACAGTCTCGCTCAGCTCCTTCAGATCCATCTCAGCCTTCACCCGATCTGAAAGGAACCACTGAGCATTTTAATTTCACAGAAATTGAATACGATGACAATCAGGACGATAACGATATGCTTTCACTCGTCCCGAATGGGAAAAATCGTAAATAGCAGTACAGTCGTGGTGCTACTGACCCAGGTTGAGGTTAAGGATGCCACCTGTGCCTGCTGTTCTCTCCTGCTTGGGCATCAGTCCAGGGTTAAAAGTTTTCGGACTGCCTGCCACACTGCCTGCAGGACCCATCTTCCCTGAGACGGGCGATGCTGCAATTATAATAAAAGTGGTCCATTATTCATTATAATTTATGTCATAGGCATGACAAATCCCAAGTGCTGCCAGGAATATCTCTTTAGCTGCCAAATGCCATCCATCCATCCTCAACTGCTTATCTGGGGCCGGGTCACGTTGGGGTGGTGGGGGGGATGGTGGAAGAAAGATTAAAGACATTTTCAAAAGTCCTCACCTGTACAGTCCATTGACTCCTCTCCAGTGCTGTAATGAAATGCAGGATTCCTGCTGGCTTTCTCCATATCCTGTTCCCCATCAGACCCTGTGTGAATGGAGGAGTTGGTGCTCATGGGAGACCGAGGCATGTCTGTCACGGACACCCGTCGACTCATGCCACTGGGTGCGGAGGTTTTGCTGAGGGCCATCTTAGGAGACGTCGTTATATCGAAACTGAAGCGAAGTTTCTCCGGTTTCTCCGTCTTCACTGTTCCAGCGCCAGGGTTCGAGGGGTCCAGCAGCATCTGGAGCTGGTTATTGGCCGTGTAGGGAGTGCGGAAAGGTGCGTAGTTGAAGACCCCAAATTTCTTGCGAATGTTGTCCACATAGACTTCCATCTCTTGCATGGCACTGTTGAAAATGCTTTTAGTTTTCTTCACAGAGAAAGGGATCTCTTTGGACATGAGGTAGCAGTTGTTGATGGGGACCCAGGCTCTACAACACAGTTACAAAAACAAGAATATCCAGAACCGGTACATTAATCTCACTTCATGGTCATTCGGCCTCGGTTTCTGTGCAAACAAGGCAACCCAAGCAATGTCTCATCATCGATGTCTTTGTGATGCTCTTCAAGATGGTCCTTACCGGTCATGTTGTCCAAAGAAGCGCGCGTCTACCTGCCCGTCTTTTTCCCTAAGTGCTTTTGCTGGCCAGAAAGGAAAGCCTTTTAATTTAGCCCAGACCAAGGGGTGGGGTGGACTCTATTCGGGATAAAGCAAAAATAATTCAAGTATTTAGACCTGAACATGACGTGCAAACAACGCTCATACATCATGTTTCAAGTTGGTTAAAAACTTACACATGGCTCACAAAACCAATTGTCTTTTTTTTGGCATGAAGACAGGTAGCACTCTGGACACACCTCGATCTCGTTCATCTGCAAATCCAGATTGAATAATACCAATGAATTTAACTTGTCAAATCAGACACTTGTATAAAACTCTTAAGTTGGTAAAACGTTTTTTCCACCTCGTGTTCACAAATCTTGACAATGACTTTTGCTGTGGCTGTTAGTTTGTGATTACCTGAAAAGAAAACAAACTTCATTGACATTTGTTTCTGCAAATAAGGAACGAGCTGATCATTCTAATGTTCTGACGCGGCCTACCGCCATTGTAGATAATGCAGTTGTGTAATATCCATTTCATATCAGCAAGAAAGGCTTCAGTGCAGCCGTAGATTTTCTTTTTGATATTCTGTCGAAATGAGAAATATCGAGATTAAACATTTACAATTGCTTGAAATTGTTTTACAATTTGGTTTTGGTCAGGATCAGTGGTTTTTTTTAATGGCTTTCTGTAGCATGCTGTGCACTTCCAAATGGATTTTGCCAATGTTGCTAATCCAACAGGACCATTAGTTGTGTTTTTACCCTGTCAAAAATTACCTTCTCTAAAGTACACAGGTCCATAGGGTGGAAAATATATTCTGCATAATCCGGGTGCTGTTCCAGGGACACGGGCTTCTGAAAAGGCTCAGTCTGCAGAGGTTCGAAAAAAAAATGGATGCATTAACCAAGGTTTGGATGCTTCAATTCATAAATATATTAAATGTTTTTTGTCTTTTATTTATTGAGGGTTAAATGGGATTACAAAAAAACACTGTAAACTGGCAAGCAATGGATCTTAGTGAGTCTTACCCCGGGCTGTTTAATCTTTTGGAGTGCGAATTTGAGCAAGTAGGAGAGTTGGTCTATAGTCAGCATTGTCATTGCCTTACTCTGCGTTTCAATGCATTCAGCAACTGTAATTTTCTGCAACATCAACCACAGGTTTAATAATTAATGGTATTAATAAATAGCTCATGACAAAAAAACCACCACAAGGACATTTCAGGGGTTATCTTGTGAAAGGGTTACATTACCTGCCGTCTTCATATTTAAACATATTATATGCACAAAAGTATTCAGACACATCATTTCAAATAGAGGAGATGCAATGCTGTGGGAGGGGGGGGGGGTTCCAGGAGTTGGGTTAGCCCCCCCTTTGGTCTACGCTTCAGACTCTGTGCCAGCAGTTTGGGGAAAGGTGCTTTTCAGTTCTAGCATGGCTATAGTGTGCCAGTGCACAAGGCAAGATCCAGAAACACGGTGTTTGATGAGGCTGGTGTGGAAGAACTCTAGAGTCCTGACCTCAACCACACCGAACACCTTTGGAACGAACTGGAAATGAGATTGCGAAACAGGCCCCATTGCCAAACATTGGCGCCTGACCTCCCGAATGCTCGTCTGGATGAATGTCCAAAAATGCAAACACATACACACACACACACACACACACACCAAAATATTGTAGAAACCCATCGCAGAAGAGTGGAAGCCAAGTCTAGAATAATGCATCTGAAATTGGAACCGGTGCAAGGGCCATGTGTCCAGATACTTTTGTACATATAGTATATATATAAAAATGTGCATATTAATTTCCTTTAATCAAACAGATCTTTGTAACAGGTCAGACTTATGGTGTTCACTATTAGTCTGAAGGGGTGTCACACCCTGTGGGAGAGAAGTTGTGGGGTTTCTAGATCAAGCTCAGACAAAACAAAAGCATTTATTCTTCTTCTGGCTTCTCGCCACACTTTAGAGTCTGACACCCCTTTCGTGAACCAAGCAATGCGAGATTGTGCCTGGAATCCCGCAATCGTCGAAGTACACCCGTACACACTTTACAACGAGATACCTCACACTCTGGACAGAACCAGTCGCCCTCGGGCTCAGCTGGCAGTTTGAGGCACTTGGCGTGGTACACCCTGGGGCAGAGCTCACAGCAGAGCACCTGGCCCTCTCGGTGGCACAGCCAGCAGTAGAAATCATTCCTGCCGTCCTGCGGTACAACATCAACAGGGTCTGTGGTGAGTGCCGGCTGCTTCATATAGTAAAAGGGGCCGTGTCTTAGCTCGGACTGAAATGCAGGCAAGAGAAAACAAAGGGGGGGCAGGTTTCAAAAAAACAGGCAGGAAACGCAAACACACACACACACACACACACACACAACAAAAAGGTGCAGTGCAACAGAAACAAGGCAACAGTAAGTTGGGGTGAGCAGGGTAAGCAGCACAAAGAAAGGACAATATACGACAGTAGCTACGCGACACTTTTTAGAGTGGAAAAAACGCGGCTGGTTCAGCTGGGAGCCGAACAAGACTGACCCGACAGGTTTTGAGGCGTGAAGCTTGAGGCCTTCAGCTGACAGTCAACAATGCATGAAAAGGATATGTTTCCTTTTTAAACTGAGGCTTCTTGAATGATACAGCGTGTCAGTTATTTTCCACCATCTTAAATTACCCTTAACCTCATTTGAAGTAAACCAAATCAGTGACTTGGTATCAATTCATCTTGTGTAATGAAAACTTATCAGCAAGGCACAAACTGGGTTGGCAAAAGGCCTGATTAAATGTTACTACAATGATCTTTTCTACAATGATGTTTCACAGAGGACTAAAAGGGGGAAGGCACTTGGCGCCGGTTAACGTGGCTAAGCAGATATAAATGCCTGCATCGGAGTCATGGTTGGCAAAAATCGCCACGAGTGAGTCGTAAGAACACAAACGTGTAAAAACGTCTAGAACAGCGAGTTTAGCCGTGCTACGAACCTACAGGGCATTTATCGCAACGCGACGACTTCAGCATTGCACCGTGTATTTAATGCATCCACTGCTGAAACTCAAAACTCCCCATGTGGCCGACCTGGGAAGTAATATATTATAACCTTCCTTGTAGTCTGTTGCAGGCTAACGTTGATTCAAGCTTTTTTTTTCATTAACTTTCGCCTCTCAGTGCTTTCGTAAATCCCCCCCCCATTCAGTGAATTTCTTTGGAATGTGATTATATTGTTGGCTATGGGGAGAAGACCAACCGGCTCAACCTGCCATGGCCTTTGTTCTTCGGTCATTTTGGAGGCCATTTCTGCTGTTTTTACTTTCCGGCGATGACCTTTAGTCGCGTGCGCCACATGCTTGAAGGACGTGGCGCATTTCAGCGGCGTATGCTGCAGCCCTTACCTGGTCTTTGTTGTTACAGTTGACAGCCCCGGGTTTCTTCTTTTTCTTGAGGGGGCTGGGGGAGGTGTCTGAGGGAGAATGTCCATTGGAGGAATGGGTGGGACTCGAGAGCTTTCTCTTCTGTGGCGCTGCTGCTGCTCGCTCTGCTGACCCTGGCGGATCTGGGACTGGATTAAGAAAGGAAATTCAGTCGTCAACCGACATGAGAAAAGCTTGTCCACTGCGCTCAAATCCAACATATTAGGCCAAGTACCACAATTTATCCGATCCCATTCGCCTGAACTCTTAAGAGCTCACTGAGAAACCAAAGTAGCAGCAATTGAAACGAATCCGTCTCAGCGGAGCAACACAAATGTTCAAATGTTGATACTTAACATAATATCTTAACAGGCAGGCAGCCACGCATGACGTGTCGTCCGTGCAGCCCTGAGAGACCAGTGAACCTCACACACACACACACACAACAGTCCCTGAAGCCTTGACAACGAGGCCGTTTGACGCGTCACGGCCGAAGAGACTTACCTTTGGATCGTGCGGCGGTGTCCATCACTTCCACCACATCAGGCTCGGTCTTTACCTCGTCTTCAGCCAGACTGCAGAGCGCCAAACAGGAGCACACGGAAACACAGAGTCAGAAGGGGGTGTTCAGAAACCATATTGGCACAACAGTAAACAAGTGGAACGCCGCCGTCTAAGCCGGGCGCCCGGGGTCCCACGGGATCTGCCGATAGCGACTCCGCCGTTTCCATGGTCATTTCATTTCAGCCCATCATGGCAGCACCAAAGTTCAAATCCTTTCCATATCAGCGACTCTGAATATCGTCTTTATGTTTCGAGACAGAAAATGGTAATCGCCATGGCAACGCTCCTCTCCGTTAAGCAGGAGCCAGCTATTCACAGCAACCCATTTGGCTGATATCCCCCCGCCCACACCCCTCGCCCTTCAGGAGCGATTGCAGCTGCCGACTGGGGCCTGAGCGTTGTCGTGCACAATTTCTGACAAATGGCGAATAGTCAAATAGCGAGGAGAGAACCAGAGAGTGTCGGCCCATTCTACCGGAGAGCGCGTCTCATGGCGACCGAGTGTAAATGTTGATCCTGCCTCTTGAGCCCCTTCTGTAACGACAGAAAACCCTCCAAGGGTTTGAGTCCATGTCTTGGTGACTAATAGCAAGAGATAGCAAGTCTAACAAGCTCCAAACACTGTCTGTCTGTAAATGTAATGGTGGAGCTGGATCTGTGTCGTTTTAAACACCAGAACCAGAAATATCTGCCTGTTCTGCGCGTGTGTGTTCGCTAAACAAGCCAGGTTACATATATACACCCGAGGCTAAATCCTTACTTTATGAATAAATCCAAAAGCTTGAAAAACAAAAGATAAAAATACAGCTTTTGTGTTAGTGCAAAAAGCAATAACAGTTATTTCCAACATGCACGTTACAGACAAAGAATGATTTCCAAGATCTGTAATCTTGCTCTCCTCTGAAGGAGAAAAAAAAGGGATAAGAATGAAAGAGGGAGTCGAGGCAAGCGTTGGAAGTCTTTGAGTGTTTGGCTCCTCCTTTGTCAGCGAGACAGAGGGCCCGGTTCTGAGGATGTGGCCTTTATTCACAAGCCCCCTGGAAGAAAACCCTGCCCAGGACCCCTGACAGGGTCACACAACTCGACCAGGTCATAGCAGCGGCTGCAAGCTCTGGTTTCCAGCAAGGCCGAGGGGTTTGCAGGCCACCAATCAAAGGTCAACTGCATTTGCGGGATAAGCGTCTGTTCTTTTTTTTTTTTTTTTCCTTCTCCTCCTTCTAAAGTGAAGGAATGCTCCTCCTGTTCCCTCCTCCGCTCCCAGAGAGACATTCCTCACAAAGTTGATCAACTCTCCGTTCAGTGACGGCGCATAGGGGAGATTAAAACGCGAACCCTGTCAGCCTTTTCTAAGCAGACGTGACAAATTCCGCTACTGAAAGAGATTGGCGTGATTACATTAGCCCAATTTGTCAGCATTTGGAGATTTAACCGCGATCTTTCCGTCAAATTAAATACAAAATAGTCCGAACAAGCGAAGATACAAAACTGTAGATGACAGTCAGTGATATTCTGGATGCATTCCTTCGTTCTTTCAGGCATTCAGACCCATAATTACTGAATCAACTGAAACAAAAGGGAAATAAACGCATCATAGCTTCCGTCCTCCTCAAGAAAGGAAGACTTGGGTTGAGAAGAGTTTCTTTTAGTTTCTCTTACAGACACACACACACACACACCCCTCCAGGGCCTTCCTGTTCCGGACTGAGGGAACAAATGAGGCCCAAATGAAAATAGGAAAGCGTTGGCCAAGCCTCTCTGCAACGTGTACCATAACCCTGTAAAGAGAGAGCGTCCAGCAAACCCAGGCAGCCCTGCACACACACAAACACACACACACACACACATTTAATAAATATGGCAATACACTGCTGCAACTACCAAGAAGGCAAGATGATCAGCAGTAAAAAACGGATGCTGATCCAAAGGGCATTCTCAGATCAAAAGCTATAGGATCCATCACACAAGAAGAGTTGGGAAAATAAATCCGGATCAGATTCTGGGATATATTCCAGAGAGACGTGGTTTCAGGAAAACACTGACAGTATTCCTCTCTGCAAGTAGTACCTGATGGACAAAAAGGAAACCACAGTGACTCAGTGCCTTTAGATTCCACTCCTGTGAGAGACGAGCAGGGTTCTCTCGTCACAGAAAATGGAGGCCACAGCTTGCTCCCCTCCCCCTCCTCCTCCTCCTCCTCCTCCACCCCCCCACACACACACACTCTCCCCCATCCCCCACTCCAAGGCTCAGACTCAGGCACTGGCACATCCATGCAGGAGGACCAGATTATAATGACCAGAAACAACGTGGCTATGTCAAGACAATCCTGCAGGAATAGCCCGAGCTGATATCAGAGAGGCCGAAAGCAGCAGAGAGACGCAATAATCTGCTGCTTTTACGTTGCGTCTCCAGACGCCGCTCGTCCTCGTCCCCGTAAAACGCTCCCGTTACAGAATAATTCAACTTCGCCTTGAAGGAATGACATGTTGTATTCTTAAAACGGCACCCCCCCCCCTCACACACACAGACACACCTTAAAGAAGTCACACTGCTCACTCGTCAAACAGACAAATATTTGAATAGACTCCTATCAGAGGAATTGCTACACTCTTTTCACCGGAATTGCAAATTGAAAACACGTGGGATTGATGCCGTCGCCTCAGAAAAGCAACACGACTCGCCGAGCTCTGCGTCAAACCCCGAGGGAGATTATTAGGTTTCATGAAATGACTAGAGCACACTCCGCTTTCACGAGACCCCCCCCCCAAAAAAATAAAAAAACGGCACGCAGACGAGAGGAAATGCATCCTGGTCGCTTCAGTTTTTTCCTGAAAACAACAGCAGCAAATTAAAATGAAATGCAGAAGATAATCCATATAGTCCGCATTAGATAAAATAACAGATGCGTTAACAATGTTCCAACACCAGAGCATACAGCTAGCATAGCATATAGCATATCCTGTAAGAGAAAGATTTGACCTGGATTCTTTTTACAAGGCATTAAAAAGGGTGAATCAAAATGGCTGTGGAATTTTCCAGAAGGCCCTTCCTTGCTCTCCCTGCTGCTCTGCCTCGGATTGTCAATCTTTAACCTCAACTGCAGCTGCGATTGGCTGCGAGGCCATCATGGTGGAATATCATTGGCTGCCTCTGCCTCTGCCACACGGATCGCGGCGTGCGAGCTCCCCTCTTACAAAGCACTTTTGCTGCAATGCAGAGATTTCTCCCCGCATTAGACGCTTCTATATTCCTCCAGTTTGGCAGGCCCTTCCTGATACTGACGCTATAAATGCGAGAGGGGGTTTTTTTTGGGGGGGGGGCGCTGTGTCCATTCTTCCTTATCCATGGCCGTGAAACTGAAAGGTCCTGCCTGCTCTTGGTTTATGGGCTTCATCGCCTCCGGAAGAGGCCTAAACCGTCCGTCGCAACGCGGACAGCGATGTTAAGCATTGCTGACGTTTCCAGCAGTCGTTCTGCACATGCCGCTCGTGTCGGGTGGAGTAACTCATAAATACTCAGGGGTGAAAGTTCCCTCTTGGTTTTACACAGAGAGAGAGAGTGAGAGAGAGAGAGAAGAGGAAGCACTGACTATTTCTTTTGTCTGATTTTTAACTCTTCGCGTGTCACGAGACGAGAGCAAAATAAAAGGCTTTCATTTGAGCAAATGCTAAAACGTTCAGACATGAATGAAGAGTCACTGGAAAACAACAACAACAACAAAGCACTAAGAATTTCCCTTCTTCACCTTATCTGTGTAAAATGTGTGCAAGCTGTCGGCTACTTATGAAGTCACTTCTGTAAAACAAGAAAAGCAAAGAAGAAGATAAATATATTGGGTATACAAGTCACAGGAAAGCACTTCGTGTCTCGTGTTTCCTTATCCTGCCGTCTGATCTGTGAGGAGCTCCCTAAAATGGCCACGGCCAGTCTGAGGATCAGTGAGAAAGAGAGAGAGGGGGGGGGGCAATTTCACAATAGAGCTGCGTAGATGACGAAGCCCGAGGCCGCACCGCGCTGTTAACTGTAAACAGAAGAAGCCCACGAACGGCCGTGTTATATCTAAAAAAGATCAGACGGGGAAAATGGAAGATGGTTAACCTTCGACAAAAAGGGTTGGGCTCGCGCTCTGACCAACGCGGCGAGCAGAAACTGCAACCTCGGGAGTTTTCCTTTATGCGTTCTTCATCATACAGATTCGGAATTATCTGTTTTACAGACGGATAGAAAGACATTAGACTGAAACCAGCGTTCATTCATGTCCACCTAACAAGCACATCTGTGACCCCCCCCCCCCCCCCCCCATGTCTATTTCCCCAGCCTGGCATGACACGCAAGAAAACAGAACAGAGCCAATCGACTTACAAGGGGTACATAATACCCCCCCACCCCCACCCCCTATTCCTCCATTGCCCATCCCCCCCCATGCTTTCTCTGCCAGGCTGCCACAACAGAAAGGAGACGTGGCTGCCATTTCAAATTCTAACTCTCTTTTGCATTATGAAAAGGGAAAAGGATTTCCCATGGTCCACTCTGCCTCCTGTATGGCAGCCTGGTTGTCTGGGGGGGGGGGGGGCACCCATGTGACCCTGAGACACAGAGAGAGAGCAAGGGTGAGAGTCGTTACCCTGCTGCCTACCCTCAACGCTGTGGAGCCGAGAGGCCTGGCGAGGCCTCCAACCCAACCCAGCTCCTCCTTCTCCTCCTCCTCCTCCTCCTCCTGCACTCTAAACTGATTTTTTTAAGGTGTTTCACATTCAAACATGAGAAACCAACAGTCACCACTACAACAAGAAGGAAGCCATGTTGTTATCAGAGACAAAAAGACAGAGCTTACCTCTGTGGATGCATGGCTGCCTGACACACTGTTATGTCAACACTTATAAAACATGGAGGACACTCTCAGCCCTCGGCCGGGGAAGGCTCCGCTCTTCAGGGCAAGGCGATCAGGCCCCGGTGATGTTAGCCGGATCCTGATTGGCTGCTCTCCTCAGAGGCAGGATGCCAAGCTGCGTCTGATTGGTCAAAATGTTTCCTGAGTAATTATCTTTGTTCAGAGCAGGCAGGGGCAGCACGATGAGTGCTAGAGCCAAGGGAAGAAAAAGAAGCAGAGCGCAAGGCCCGAAGCCACAAAATAACACGATTAATGCGTATGTTTGGCATACAAACCACATGCAGCAATGTTTTCAAGCTTACAGATGTAGATTCAGGCGGTAGTTGTCCTCAGAGAAGGCTTGAAAAGTAGGACTGGCAGCATATCGACTGTGAAGAGCAGGACACCGTGGCTTCTCTGCACAAATCTCCATTTTTTTTTTTTTTTATGTGGAGCGGGCCTTTGTTTAAACTCCTCCCTCCCACTTTGCTGTTTCTACAGAAAAGGCTGTAGCTTCTCACCTATTTTGACAACTCAGCCTGCAGGAAAAGGAGAGAAAGCGACCGCTAAAATGAGAAATTACACAGTCGGTATACTTTTATAAACCAATACACATAGTAAAGGAAAAGGAAAGAGACCTGGGTATTTAAAGAAGCTAAGCTGCTGCGGGTCTCACACACACGACTGTTACAGTATAATGGTTGAGATGGCGTTAACCACATTCACAACCATATGACAAGCACATGTTTAGCAAGTTGTAGTCGGTATAAAAGAACACACACGTGTCTTCCAATCTCCTTCTTTGAAAAGAAATGAGAAAAATACTCAGTTTTGTACAGTGTGCTTCGTGTATTTCTGTGCTAACACATTTAGCAAAAGTAAGTTATATACACTATGAAAATATAAAGACATAATGTCATGCAGTCTGCGATAATATAATAACACTGCCATAAACACAATCCTGGGGACACGCACGATGTTGTCATTTTCCTGTAGAGTAAGTGCTAGCAAGTAATTAATAGTGATACTGCAATACGGTACATTGAATAATGCTGCAACTGTATGTCAGAACAATAAACCACATGTTGTTTTTAATATATATTATATTGTGTACTCATTGCAATCCAAACTATTGTCAGTATAATTGCCATATAATTCAGTCTAAGTGTGTACACACATGTGAGAGCTGACAATGCCGCCTTTGATGAAGTTCAAATACGGGAAACAACTCTGTCACTCGGTGATACAATGTATCGAGATCTCAAGAGTGGGGAAAAAAAAACAACTGCGCCCAACGTGGGGCTCGAACACACGACCCTGAGATTAAGAGTCTCATGCTCTACCTTTTTTTTTTTTTTTTTTATCTTTTATTATCAAAAATGTCATATTATTTACAAATTTACAATATATACATTGATAAAACGGGTGGCAGCAGTCCATACATGCATACTCATTCGTACTCCAAACCGGCACCGAAATCATAAAACCATAAACATAGCAAAACATAAGGGTGAGTAGGCACGAGGCCTCTCACCAAATCATAAACACATAAACTCAGGAAACATAATGGTGGACAGACACTTGGCCTCCCACCAAATCAAAACAAATAAATAAAACTGAACATCAGTAAGTCAGTCAAAATTGAATTTCAGTGCATCACCGTGCATTTGAACCAAAGTGCTCCCCTCAATAAACCCCTGCAGAAAGTCTTCGTGATCAATGTTTTTATGTAGTGTCGTTATTGTCCTCCTCACCATGTTCCTAAATAACCTCCAGACGTCCGTTACATTATTGTCGTAGTGGGCCAGATTCCTCCTGAATTTTACCGCATACCTTGCATGGCTCAAGACCAGGTTTAACAGATTTATGTTCTCCCCCTTCTTCTTCCCAGTCACTCCAAACAGCCACAACGCCTTCCACTCCATCTCCACCACATACCGTCCTCTCCAGCATCTGTCAATCATCTCCCTCATCCTCTCAAAATACCCCTGAAGCTCTCTACATTCAACAAACTCATGCATACACGTTTCTACACTCACACTACACACATCACATTCTTTCTTCACATTCACATCAAACCTACTAATTATTAAATTATTGAACACCCTATTGTGACGTAAAAGAAAATCAAAATCCTCACATTCATGGCTGTTCCATTTCACCCTCAGGTTCTTCCATATTGTTTCCACTCTCACTTCGTCCACTACTCTCACCCACACTCTCTCCGCAGCCGGTCTCCTCACCTCATTCGCCCTCAAGCATTTATACACCATTCTCGTCTTGACATTCTCCAACCTCACCCTCCGTTCACCCTCACCCACATACATCTCGATCTCTCCTTCTTCACACACTCCGGCCTCCTCCTCAATCATTCTCACCCATTCGCACGGCATTCCACTCTTCATTCTCTCCATCACTCCTTCCGCCGTGCCCCGCCAAATCTCTTCCTCCCTTTCCCTCACCTCATCCACTATCACCTGTGCCCTCATGAACCCCGGTACACAGAGCCGGCTCTAGGCATAGGCGAACTAGGCGGTTGCCTAGGGCGCCACCAGCTGGAGGGGGCGCCACTCCAAGTCTCGAAAAAAAATTATTAAAAAAATGAAAGAAAATAAACTAATAATAGTTATAATTTATAGCCCCAACGGGCGCCCTTTCCTCATGCGCTGCCTAGAAAATAAAAAACAAACAAATACAGGAAAAAATTAAAAACACCCCCCCCCCCACCCGTTGTTTGTCATTCTTGGTATGACCTGAAACACAATGCCTTGACCGTCCAAGGAGAGGGGGGGGGGGGGGGGGCGATTTATCAGTGCGCGTCTCAGCTAGACCGTGACAGTTGCTGCTGCAGAGAGGAGCTTCTCCAAACTAAAGCTTATAAAAACTTAGCTGAGATCCACGATGTCACAAGAGCGGCTCAATGGACTTGCTTTAATAAGCATAAATCATGAGCTTTCAAGACAGGTATCATTTGATGATACCATCAATGCCTTTGCCGCAAGGGAGTTCAGACGTGTACAATTTTAAATGTAAGCTATCATGGCAAAATTATTTGCTATGTATCTGTTTTGCATTGTTTGTGTGGAAGCTGTCAGGACTTTTAATTTCCTCTTAATCTGAACAGTAACCCTGTTTTATTTCTGTTTATTTATTTGTTTCTTTTATTTTATTATTATTTAATTATTATTTGTATTGTATAGCGCAGGCATGGGCAAACTAAGGCCCAGGGGCCATATGCGGCCCGTTGGGCTATTTAATCCGGCCCGCCGAACTTGTCCAAATTATATCATTAAATTAAGTTTTATTATAATTAAACCCCAATCTTTGACCTTTTTCCTGTATTGTTACCTGTAAAAGGCCAAATCATTTCATGTAATGGCTTTTACACATCATTTATATTAGCTCACACAAACACTCCATCCATCTGTTCTTGGTCCGGTCAAATTTTAGAACCCATTGTGGCCCGCGAGTCAAAAAGTTTGCCCACCCCTGGTATAGCGTGTGCTAGTTGTTTTGAAGAATAATTAAACTTTTAAGGTCCGTCATATGGCTGTTGTTATTAATGTTTTATATATATAATGTTTGCCGTGGGGGGGGGCAAAATCATAATCTCGCCTAGGGCACCAAAAAAATCTGAGGAGCCACTTGGGAGCCAAAAGAACCGGCTCTCTTAAAAGAGCTGGAATTCCCATCACTACACTGAACTGGAACAAGATGGTGGTTTAAAGCTAAACTTTGCTGATCTTCCTTTGGACAGTTTCTGGTTATCTGTTGCCAAGGAGTTCCCCGTTCTAGCCAACAAAGCTATTCTGACATTGCTCCCATTTTCAACCACATATCTGTGTGAGCTGAGCTTCTCAAGCTCGAGGGCGATAAAAACTACAAGCAGAGAGAGACTGAGAGCTGATGAGGAAGAGCTTCGTGTGTGTCTTCATTTTGTGTTCATCGAAACAGCCCCAGGTTTCCCACTATAAGTATAAATACATAAAAAAAACTATATTATTAATTATATGTATTATAATAAAGGTCATCTAATCTAATATGTACTGTTAGAGTGTCATTTTGTGTCATTTTGGTTGGGGGTGTGCCGCAGGATTTTGTAAATGTAAAAAATGTGCCGCGGCTCAAAAAAGGTTGGGAAACACTGCGCTAGACTAACACTTTTATTTTGAAACTTTCAGCGGAAGTTCCATCATTGTGATTGTGACTTCCGCTATTTAACGCCGGGCATTAGTGACGTCAGAAGTGTGTCTTGCACCGGACCGCACGGCCAGGTTTGGCATTTTCTAGCGTCGAAAGCGCTTAAAATGGGATAAGAGGAGTTAGAGGAGACCAAACGAATCCGAAGGCTTTGAAAAGGTGAGATGAATTTCCCGATTTATGACATTTTTACCGATTCACGCGTAATATAGTATGCTAACGGTGGCTAGGCGCAGCTAGCTCGAGCAGCCTTTGTATTTTCTCCAAATCCCTTTTTTCTGTTTTGTTCTCACGCCGATCCTAAATACCGCTCGTTTTCTGTGAGTGTCCCTTTGTTTCATGTCACATAAAAAAGACCGATGTGAGAAAATAATAAGGCCAAAAAAAAAAAAGGAACTCCTGTTCGTCAAATGACGATGAATTAACTTGTAGGAATGTTTATGGGATTCTGAGCCGCGAGAGAAATTAGACACCCTCAGGTGAGCTCTTCTGTTGAGCTGCACCCAGGTGTGGCTGGGGGGGGTAATGAAATGCAGTTTAGCATCTAACCGGAAGTGCAATTACGAGACAAATATTCAGGTTAAAAAGATTTTACGCTTGTTACGTACACAGATTTGGTGTTAGGAAGATTCTACAATCATAATATACGGTGTCTTAATCCTCCTCCTCTGTTCAGAGATGGTTTCTCCAGAAATGGCTTCTTCAACTTCTCTTTAAGCGTGCGTGTGTGTGTGTGTGTGCGCGTGCGTGGAGCAAATGGCACAAACAACTTTCAGGTGACTTCAACCTTCCTCGGCTGGAGGCCCAGAACTCTTTTTGTTGTTGTTTTTGTCATTGGATGTTGTTCTGTCTCTCTCACAGTCCTCAAAAATGCTGAGTCGACCTCTGACCCTGAAGGACAGCGATGGCAGGCGGCAGGGCTTGGGGGCGGCGACGGCGACGCCGCATCCAGCTCGGCCTTCGGCTGACGATGAAACGGGTTCGTTTTGATGGATGGAAAGTCCGTTTGAGAACTTCTGTTTCCACGCAGACCAGCTGAGCGAGGGAACTCACTGCCTTTTTGTTGTCCTTCAGAAGTTTCCTGACTTCACTCAGCCCCGGAAAAGGAAGAGACTGCAAGGGGGGTTGGGAAATGTATTGAGAGCATGATAAAGCGACGGTAGTCTCCTTATTTATGTCCCTCCTTTGTGTTATTTTGTATTTTATTTCTAACTACGCAGTTGTATTCATTATTACTACATAGAGGTGGCACTTCTCTTTTCATCATTTTGTTCTTCACACTTCTTTTTTCAAAGTGTTTGTCGACTTCAGGGGCGGGACTTCCTGTTACCATGGTCCCCAGGAAGCGGAAAGCATCTCTCCGTCAGTGCAATGGCAGCGTCCCTCATGGGGACGAGTCAGACGTGGATGTGATGCTGGTGGAGCGACTCGGTGCTCTCAAAGACTTTCTGATACGAGGCTTGGATGTGTGATCTGTGACATCACATCCTGTCAGCAAACCAAAGGCCAAATGAACACATGGGTTTTTTTTGCAGTGTATTTGCTGTTTTATTTTTTACAGTGTTAGATGTGAAACGTGAACCAGGTGGATAGAAATATAAATGTACATTTTCTTCGTATTGCTGATCTGAACTGCTCGGAAGAAAAGCCCATAACGGGCAGCTTATATTTTCAAGAGGTTTGTTAACATCAATACTCTATTAGTACTGGGGCAGTACTGAATGAGTACTACGGTGGTATTGTGTCAGTACTGGAGATCTAAAATATTTGGACCTTTTTTAAAATGTAATATATTTCAGCTGGCAAAATGTCTATATTTGGATCAATGCAATTTGTGTCTGCAGTTAGGTTTGTTGTTGATTATTTGTGGACATGAGATTAAAGTATGTATATTTACATTCAGATTGTCTGTGATGTCATCATTGGTGTTGAGAATTTGTTAATGGCTGGTTATCAGCTGGTCGAGTTTATGCTGGCCTCACAGCCAGATGGTACTGGGTTCGAATCGCGTCTGCGTCGGGGTTCTCCTGCTTCCGCCCACCTCCAAAAACATGCGATTTAGGGGAATCGATTACTCCAAATTGTCCATAGTGTATGAGTGCGTGCGTCGGTGTGTGCACGGGGGTGGGGGAATAGTTGGTATAAATGTTGAAAAGTTCAAAATGCCCCGGCTTCAAATCCCACCACGGGAATGGGATAGAGAGGGGGTAGCAGGGTAGGCCCAGGGCCGCCTGGGCGGGGTGAAGTGGACCGGTCCAGTTCACCCCGCCCAGGCAAGGCCCCAGGCCTACCCTGCTACCCCCGCTCTACCCCACTCCCACAGCAGGACTCGAACCCGGGGCCTCCGACACGGTGGTTGGTAGCAATACCAACCACCCCCCAGTGCGGGGTAGGAAACTCGAGGCATTAACAAAGTCATACTTGTCGGATAATGAGGTGCTATTTCAGACCACAGCGTGTTGCACTGGAGCTGTGCTTCTTCCTTATGCAACATCATACTGCATTCTCGGTGGTGCAGTGGGTAGCATGCTTGACTCCCAGCCAGAAGGCCCTGGGTTCGAAACCAAGGGGTGCAGCATCTAGTTTTTTTTTTTTTACAAGAATTTGAGGTTTGTTGTTTGGTCCTCGGCAGCTGTGCTGGATCAGTCGGTCTTCGCCTCTGCACTTTGTGATGATGCTGGAGAGACACTGATTTTGGGTGTGAGAGTTATTATTGCGTGTGGATTTTGGTTCATGGGTTAATGTGGCTTCCAGTGTGTGTGTCTCTAGTTCAGCTTTTCCCAACCGGTGTGCCGCGAGAGATCGTCAGGTGTGCCGTGAGAAATTTTCCAAAAAAAAATAAATATATTTTTTATAATATCACGTAATTAACATTGTCGGGTGTCCGCGCTGTAATGAAGTGTGTGTGCCGCCCGTAGATCGCTCTTCAGACTTTGAAGTGAACGACAAGAGCTGGTAGTATAAATAAGTATGAATACATAAAAAAAACTTTATTATTAATTATATGTATTATAATAAAGGTCATCTAATCTAATATGTACTGTTAGAGTGTCATTTTGTGTCATTTTGGTTGGGGGTGTGCCGCAGGATTTTGTAAATGTAAAAAATGTGCCGCGGCTCAAAAAAGGTTGGGAAACACTGCGCTAGACTAACACTTTTATTTTGAAACTTTCAGCGGAAGTTCCATCATTGTGATTGTGACTTCCGCTATTTAACGCCGGGCATTAGTGACGTCAGAAGTGTGTCTTGCACCGGACCGCACGGCCGGGTTTGGCATTCTCTAGCGTCGAAAGCGCTTAAAATGAGATAAGAGGAGTTAGAGGAGACCAAACGAATCCGAAGGCTTTGAAAAGGTAAGATGAATTTCCCGATTTATGACATTTTTACCGATTCACGCGTAATATAGTATGCTAACGGTGGCTAGGCGCAGCTAGCTCGAGCAGCCTTTGTATTTTCTCCAAATCCCTTTTTTCTGTTTTGTTCTCACGCCGATCCTAAATACCGCTCGTTTTCTGTGAGTGTCCCTTTGTTTCATGTCACATAAAAAAGACCGATGTGAGAAAGTAATAAGGCCAAAAAAAAAAAAGGAACTCCTGTTCGTCAAATGACGATGAATTAACTTGTAGGAATGTTTATGGGATTCTGAGCCGCGAGAGAAATTAGACACCCTCAGGTGAGCTCTTCTGTTGAGCTGCACCCAGGTGTGGCTGGGGGGGGTAATGAAATGCAGTTTAGCATCTAACCGGAAGTGCAATTACGAGACAAATATTCAGGTTAAAAAGATTTTACACTTGTTACGTACACAGATTTGGTGTTAGGAAGATTCTACAATAATAATATACGGTGTCTTAATCCTCCTCCTCTGTTCAGAGATGGTTTCTCCAGA
Source organism: Brachionichthys hirsutus (assembly GCF_040956055.1). Classification (NCBI taxonomy): domain Eukaryota; kingdom Metazoa; phylum Chordata; class Actinopteri; order Lophiiformes; family Brachionichthyidae; genus Brachionichthys; species Brachionichthys hirsutus. Next base: position 13,121,454 of record NC_090898.1, read on the forward strand.
AATGGCTTCTTCAACTTCTCTTTAAGCGTGTGTGTGTGTGCGTGTGTGTGTGTGTGTGCGCGTGCGTGGAGCAAATGGCACAAACAACTTTCAGGTGACTTCAACCTTCCTCGGCTGGAGGCCCAGAACTCTTTTTGTTGTTGTTTTTGTCATTGGATGTTCTGTCTCTCTCACAGTCCTCAAAAATGCTGAGTCGACCTCTGACCCTGAAGGACAGCGATGGCAGGCGGCAGGGCTTGGGGGCGGCGATGGCAACGCCGCATCCAGCTCGGCCTTCGGCTGACGATGATGTCGTTTTGATGGATGGAAAGTCCGTTTGAGAACTTCTGTTTCCACGCAGACCAGCTGAGCGAGGGAACTCACTGCCTTTTTGTTGTCCTTCAGAAGTTTCCTGACTTCACTCAGCCCTGGAAAAGGAAGAGACTGCAAGGGGGGTTGGGAAATGTATTGAGAGCATGATAAAGCGACGGTAGTCTCCTTATTTATGTCCCTCCTTTGTGTTATTTTGTATTTTATTTCTAACTACGCAGTTGTATTCATTATTACTACATAGAGGTGGCACTTCTCTTTTCATCATTTTGTTCTTCACACTTCTTTTTTCAAAGTGTTTGTCGACTTCAGGGGCGGGACTTCCTGTTACCATGGTCCCCAGGAAGCGGAAAGCATCTCTCCGTCAGTGCAATGGCAGCGTCCCTCATGGGGACGAGTCAGACGTGGATGTGATGCTGGTGGAGCGACTCGGTGCTCTCAAAGACTTTCTGATACGAGGCTTGGATGTGTGATCTGTGACATCACATCCTGTCAGCAAACCAAAGGCCAAATGAACACATGGGTTTTTTTTGCAGTGTATTTGCTGTTTTATTTTTTACAGTGTTAGATGTGAAACGTGAACCAGGTGGATAGAAATATAAATGTACATTTTCTTCGTATTGCTGATCTGAACTGCTCGGAAGAAAAGCCCATAACGGGCAGCTTATATTTTCAAGAGGTTTGTTAACATCAATACTCTATTAGTACTGGGGCAGTACTGAATGAGTACTACGGTGGTATTGTGTCAGTACTGGAGATCTAAAATATTTGGACCTTTTTTAAAATGTAATATATTTCAGCTGGCAAAATGTCTATATTTGGATCAATGCAATTTGTGTCTGCAGTTAGGTTTGTTGTTGATTATTTGTGGACATGAGATTAAAGTATGTATATTTACATTCAGATTGTCTGTGATGTCATCATTGGTGTTGAGAATTTGTTAATGGCTGGTTATCAGCTGGTCGAGTTTATGCTGGCCTCACAGCCAGATGGTACTGGGTTCGAATCGCGTCTGCGTCGGGGTTCTCCTGCTTCCGCCCACCTCCAAAAACATGCGATTTAGGGGAATCGATTACTCCAAATTGTCCATAGTGTATGAGTGCGTGCGTCGGTGTGTGCACGGGGGTGGGGGAATAGTTGGTATAAATGTTGAAAAGTTCAAAATGCCCCGGCTTCAAATCCCACCACGGGAATGGGATAGAGAGGGGGTAGCAGGGTAGGCCCAGGGCCGCCTGGGCGGGGTGAAGTGGACCGGTCCAGTTCACCCCGCCCAGGCAAGGCCCCAGGCCTACCCTGCTACCCCCGCTCTACCCCACTCCCACAGCAGGACTCGAACCCGGGGCCTCCGACACGGTGGTTGGTAGCAATACCAACCACCCCCCAGTGCGGGGTAGGAAACTCGAGGCATTAACAAAGTCATACTTGTCGGATAATGAGGTGCTATTTCAGACCACAGCGTGTTGCACTGGAGCTGTGCTTCTTCCTTATGCAACATCATACTGCATTCTCGGTGGTGCAGTGGGTAGCATGCTTGACTCCCAGCCAGAAGGCCCTGGGTTCGAAACCAAGGGGTGCAGCATCTAGTTTTTTTTTTTTTACAAGAATTTGAGGTTTGTTGTTTGGTCCTCGGCAGCTGTGCTGGATCAGTCGGTCTTCGCCTCTGCACTTTGTGATGATGCTGGAGAGACACTGATTTTGGGTGTGAGAGTTATTATTGCGTGTGGATTTTGGTTCATGGGTTAATGTGGCTTCCAGTGTGTGTGTCTCTAGTTCAGCTTTTCCCAACCGGTGTGCCGCGAGAGATCGTCAGGTGTGCCGTGAGAAATTTTCCAAAAAAAAATAAATATATTTTTTATAATATCACGTAATTAACATTGTCGGGTGTCCGCGCTGTAATGAAGTGTGTGTGCCGCCCGTAGATCGCTCTTCAGACTTTGAAGTGAACGACAAGAGCTGGTAGTATAAATAAGTATGAATACATAAAAAAAACTTTATTATTAATTATATGTATTATAATAAAGGTCATCTAATCTAATATGTACTGTTAGAGTGTCATTTTGTGTCATTTTGGTTGGGGGTGTGCCGCAGGATTTTGTAAATGTAAAAAATGTGCCGCGGCTCAAAAAAGGTTGGGAAACACTGCGCTAGACTAACACTTTTATTTTGAAACTTTCAGCGGAAGTTCCATCATTGTGATTGTGACTTCCGCTATTTAACGCCGGGCATTAGTGACGTCAGAAGTGTGTCTTGCACCGGACCGCACGGCCGGGTTTGGCATTCTCTAGCGTCGAAAGCGCTTAAAATGAGATAAGAGGAGTTAGAGGAGACCAAACGAATCCGAAGGCTTTGAAAAGGTAAGATGAATTTCCCGATTTATGACATTTTTACCGATTCACGCGTAATATAGTATGCTAACGGTGGCTAGGCGCAGCTAGCTCGAGCAGCCTTTGTATTTTCTCCAAATCCCTTTTTTCTGTTTTGTTCTCACGCCGATCCTAAATACCGCTCGTTTTCTGTGAGTGTCCCTTTGTTTCATGTCACATAAAAAAGACCGATGTGAGAAAGTAATAAGGCCAAAAAAAAAAAAGGAACTCCTGTTCGTCAAATGACGATGAATTAACTTGTAGGAATGTTTATGGGATTCTGAGCCGCGAGAGAAATTAGACACCCTCAGGTGAGCTCTTCTGTTGAGCTGCACCCAGGTGTGGCTGGGGGGGGTAATGAAATGCAGTTTAGCATCTAACCGGAAGTGCAATTACGAGACAAATATTCAGGTTAAAAAGATTTTACACTTGTTACGTACACAGATTTGGTGTCAGGAAGATTCTACAATCATAATATACGGTGTCTTAATCCTCCTCCTCTGTTCAGAGATGGTTTCTCCAGAAATGGCTTCTTCAACTTCTCTTTAAGCGTGCGTGTGTGTGTGTGTGTGTGCGCGTGTGTGTGTGTGTGTGTGTGTGTGTGCACGTGCGTGGAGCAAATGGCACAAACAACTTTCAGGTGACTTCAACCTTCCTCGGCTGGAGGCCCAGAACTCTTTTTGTTGTTGTTTTTGTCATTGGATGTTGTTCTGTCTCTCTCACAGTCCTCAAAAATGCTGAGTCGACCTCTGACCCTGAAGGACAGCGATGGCAGGCGGCAGGGCTTGGGGGCGGCGACGGCGACGCCGCATCCAGCTCGGCCTTCGGCTGACGATGAAACGGGTTCGTTTTGATGGATGGAAAGTCCGTTTGAGAACTTCTGTTTCCACGCAGACCAGCTGAGCGAGGGAACTCACTGCCTTTTTGTTGTCCTTCAGAAGTTTCCTGACTTCACTCAGCCCCGGAAAAGGAAGAGACTGCAAGGGGGGTTGGGAAATGTATTGAGAGCATGATAAAGCGACGGTAGTCTCCTTATTTATGTCCCTCCTTTGTGTTATTTTGTATTTTATTTCTAACTACGCAGTTGTATTCATTATTACTACATAGAGGTAGCACTTCTCTTTTCATCATTTTGTTCTTCACACTTCTTTTTTCAAAATGTTTGTCGACTTCAGGGGCGGGACTTCCTGTTACCATGGTCCCCAGGAAGCGGAAAGCATCTCTCCGTCAGTGCAATGGCAGCGTCCCTCATGGGGACGAGTCAGACGTGGATGCGATGCTGGTGGAGCGACTCGGTGCTCTCAAAGACTTTCTGATACGAGGCTTGGATGTGTGATCTGTGACATCACATCCTGTCAGCAAACCAAAGGCCAAATGAACACATGGGTTTTTTTTGCAGTGTATTTGCTGTTTTGTTTTTTACAGTGTTAGATGTGAAACGTGAACCAGGTGGATAGAAATATAAATGTACATTTTCTTCGTATTGCTGATCTGGTCTGCTCGGAAGAAAAGCCCATAACGGGCAGCTTATATTTTCAAGAGGTTTGTTAACATCAATACTCTATTAGTACTGGGGCAGTACTGAATGAGTACTACGGCGGTATTGTGTCAGTGCTGGAGATCTAAAATATTTGGACCTTTTTTAAAATGTAATATATTTCAGCTGGCAAAATGTCTATATTTGGATCAATGCAATTTGTGTCTGCAGTTAGGTTTGTTGTTGATTATTTGTGGACATGAGATTAAAGTATGTATATTTACATTCAGATTGTCTGATATCATCATTGGTGTTGAGAATTTGTTAATGGCTGGTTGAGTTTATGCTGGCCTCACAGCCAGATGGTACTGGGTTCGAATCGTGTCTGCGTCGGGGTTCTCCTGCTTCCGCCCACCTCCAAAAACATGCGATTTAGGGGAATCGATTACTCCAAATTGTCCGTAGTGTATGAGTGCGTGCGTCGATGTGTGCACGGGGGTGGGGGAATAGTTGGTATAAATGTTGAAAAGTTCAAAATGCCCCGGCTTCAAATCCCACCACGGGAATGGGATAGAGAGGGGGTAGCAGGGTAGGCCCAGGGCCGCCTGGGCGGGGTGAAGTGGACCGGTCCAGTTCACCCCGCCCAGGCAAGGCCCCAGGCCTACCCTGCTACCCCCGCTCTACCCCACTCCCACAGCGGGACTCGAACCCGGGGCCTCCGACACGGTGGTTGGTAGCAATACCAACCACCCCCCAGTGCGGGGTAGGAAACTCGAGGCATTAACAAAGTCATACTTGTCGGATAATGAGGTGCTATTTCAGACCACAGCGTGTTGCACTGGAGCTGTGCTTTTTCCTTATGCGATGTCATACTGCATTCTCGGTGGTGCAGTGGGTAGCACGCTCGACTCCCAGCCAGAAGGTCCTGGGTTCGAAACCGAGGGGTGCAGCATGTAGTTTTTTTTTTTTTTACAAGAATTTGAGGTTTGTTGTTTGGTCCTCGGCAGCTGTGCTGGATCAGTCGGTCTTCGCCTCTGCACTTTGTGATGATGCTGGAGAGACACTGATTTTGGGTGTGAGAGTTATTATTGCGTGTGGATTTTGGTTCATGGGTTAATGTGGCTTCCAGTGTGTGTGTCTCTAGTTCAGCTTTTCCCAACCGGTGTGCCGCGAGAGATCGTCAGGTGTGCCGTGAGAAATTTTCCAAAAAAAAATAAATATATTTTTTATAATATCACGTAATTAACATTGTCGGGTGTCCGCGCTGTAATAAAGTGTGTGTGCCGCCCGTAGATCGCTCTTCAGACTTTGAAGTGAACGACAAGAGCTGGTAGTATAAATAAGTATAAATACATAAAAAAAACTTTATTATTAATTATATGTATTATAATAAAGGTCATCTAATCTAATATGTACTGTTAGAGTGTAATTTTGTGTCATTTTGGTTGGGGGTGTGCCGCAGGATTTTGTAAATGTAAAAAATGTGCCGCGGCTCAAAAAAGGTTGGGAAACACTGCGCTAGACTAACACTTTTATTTTGAAACTTTCAGCGGAAGTTCCATCATTGTGATTGTGACTTCCGCTATTTAACGCCGGGCATTAGTGACGTCAGAAGTGTGTCTTGCACCGGACCGCACGGCCAGGTTTGGCGTTTTCTAGCGTCGAAAGCGCTTAAAATGAGATAAGAGGAGTTAGAGGAGACCAAACGAATCCGAAGGCTTTGAAAAGGTAAGATGAATTTCCCGATTTATGACATTTTTACCGATTCACGCGTAATATAGTATGCTAACGGTGGCTAGGCGCAGCTAGCTCGAGCAGCCTTTGTATTTTCTCCAAATCCCTTTTTTCTGTTTTGTTCTCACGCCGATCCTAAATACCGCTCGTTTTCTGTGAGTGTCCCTTTGTTTCATGTCACATAAAAAAGACCGATGTGAGAAAGTAATAAGGCCAAAAAAAAAAAAGGAACTCCTGTTCGTCAAATGACGATGAATTAACTTGTAGGAATGTTTATGGGATTCTGAGCCGCGAGAGAAATTAGACACCCTCAGGTGAGCTCTTCTGTTGAGCTGCACCCAGGTGTGGCTGGGGGGGGTAATGAAATGCAGTTTAGCATCTAACCGGAAGTGCAATTACGAGACAAATATTCAGGTTAAAAAGATTTTACACTTGTTACGTACACAGATTTGGTGTTAGGAAGATTCTACAATAATAATATACGGTGTCTTAATCCTCCTCCTCTGTTCAGAGATGGTTTCTCCAGAAATGGCTTCTTCAACTTCTCTTTAAGCGTGTGTGTGTGTGCGTGTGTGTGTGTGTGTGCGCGTGCGTGGAGCAAATGGCACAAACAACTTTCAGGTGACTTCAACCTTCCTCGGCTGGAGGCCCAGAACTCTTTTTGTTGTTGTTTTTGTCATTGGATGTTCTGTCTCTCTCACAGTCCTCAAAAATGCTGAGTCGACCTCTGACCCTGAAGGACAGCGATGGCAGGCGGCAGGGCTTGGGGGCGGCGATGGCAACGCCGCATCCAGCTCGGCCTTCGGCTGACGATGATGTCGTTTTGATGGATGGAAAGTCCGTTTGAGAACTTCTGTTTCCACGCAGACCAGCTGAGCGAGGGAACTCACTGCCTTTTTGTTGTCCTTCAGAAGTTTCCTGACTTCACTCAGCCCTGGAAAAGGAAGAGACTGCAAGGGGGGTTGGGAAATGTATTGAGAGCATGATAAAGCGACGGTAGTCTCCTTATTTATGTCCCTCCTTTGTGTTATTTTGTATTTTATTTCTAACTACGCAGTTGTATTCATTATTACTACATAGAGGTGGCACTTCTCTTTTCATCATTTTGTTCTTCACACTTCTTTTTTCAAAGTGTTTGTCGACTTCAGGGGCGGGACTTCCTGTTACCATGGTCCCCAGGAAGCGGAAAGCATCTCTCCGTCAGTGCAATGGCAGCGTCCCTCATGGGGACGAGTCAGACGTGGATGTGATGCTGGTGGAGCGACTCGGTGCTCTCAAAGACTTTCTGATACGAGGCTTGGATGTGTGATCTGTGACATCACATCCTGTCAGCAAACCAAAGGCCAAATGAACACATGGGTTTTTTTTGCAGTGTATTTGCTGTTTTATTTTTTACAGTGTTAGATGTGAAACGTGAACCAGGTGGATAGAAATATAAATGTACATTTTCTTCGTATTGCTGATCTGAACTGCTCGGAAGAAAAGCCCATAACGGGCAGCTTATATTTTCAAGAGGTTTGTTAACATCAATACTCTATTAGTACTGGGGCAGTACTGAATGAGTACTACGGTGGTATTGTGTCAGTACTGGAGATCTAAAATATTTGGACCTTTTTTAAAATGTAATATATTTCAGCTGGCAAAATGTCTATATTTGGATCAATGCAATTTGTGTCTGCAGTTAGGTTTGTTGTTGATTATTTGTGGACATGAGATTAAAGTATGTATATTTACATTCAGATTGTCTGTGATGTCATCATTGGTGTTGAGAATTTGTTAATGGCTGGTTATCAGCTGGTCGAGTTTATGCTGGCCTCACAGCCAGATGGTACTGGGTTCGAATCGCGTCTGCGTCGGGGTTCTCCTGCTTCCGCCCACCTCCAAAAACATGCGATTTAGGGGAATCGATTACTCCAAATTGTCCATAGTGTATGAGTGCGTGCGTCGGTGTGTGCACGGGGGTGGGGGAATAGTTGGTATAAATGTTGAAAAGTTCAAAATGCCCCGGCTTCAAATCCCACCACGGGAATGGGATAGAGAGGGGGTAGCAGGGTAGGCCCAGGGCCGCCTGGGCGGGGTGAAGTGGACCGGTCCAGTTCACCCCGCCCAGGCAAGGCCCCAGGCCTACCCTGCTACCCCCGCTCTACCCCACTCCCACAGCAGGACTCGAACCCGGGGCCTCCGACACGGTGGTTGGTAGCAATACCAACCACCCCCCAGTGCGGGGTAGGAAACTCGAGGCATTAACAAAGTCATACTTGTCGGATAATGAGGTGCTATTTCAGACCACAGCGTGTTGCACTGGAGCTGTGCTTCTTCCTTATGCAACATCATACTGCATTCTCGGTGGTGCAGTGGGTAGCATGCTTGACTCCCAGCCAGAAGGCCCTGGGTTCGAAACCAAGGGGTGCAGCATCTAGTTTTTTTTTTTTTACAAGAATTTGAGGTTTGTTGTTTGGTCCTCGGCAGCTGTGCTGGATCAGTCGGTCTTCGCCTCTGCACTTTGTGATGATGCTGGAGAGACACTGATTTTGGGTGTGAGAGTTATTATTGCGTGTGGATTTTGGTTCATGGGTTAATGTGGCTTCCAGTGTGTGTGTCTCTAGTTCAGCTTTTCCCAACCGGTGTGCCGCGAGAGATCGTCAGGTGTGCCGTGAGAAATTTTCCAAAAAAAAATAAATATATTTTTTATAATATCACGTAATTAACATTGTCGGGTGTCCGCGCTGTAATGAAGTGTGTGTGCCGCCCGTAGATCGCTCTTCAGACTTTGAAGTGAACGACAAGAGCTGGTAGTATAAATAAGTATGAATACATAAAAAAAACTTTATTATTAATTATATGTATTATAATAAAGGTCATCTAATCTAATATGTACTGTTAGAGTGTCATTTTGTGTCATTTTGGTTGGGGGTGTGCCGCAGGATTTTGTAAATGTAAAAAATGTGCCGCGGCTCAAAAAAGGTTGGGAAACACTGCGCTAGACTAACACTTTTATTTTGAAACTTTCAGCGGAAGTTCCATCATTGTGATTGTGACTTCCGCTATTTAACGCCGGGCATTAGTGACGTCAGAAGTGTGTCTTGCACCGGACCGCACGGCCGGGTTTGGCATTCTCTAGCGTCGAAAGCGCTTAAAATGAGATAAGAGGAGTTAGAGGAGACCAAACGAATCCGAAGGCTTTGAAAAGGTAAGATGAATTTCCCGATTTATGACATTTTTACCGATTCACGCGTAATATAGTATGCTAACGGTGGCTAGGCGCAGCTAGCTCGAGCAGCCTTTGTATTTTCTCCAAATCCCTTTTTTCTGTTTTGTTCTCACGCCGATCCTAAATACCGCTCGTTTTCTGTGAGTGTCCCTTTGTTTCATGTCACATAAAAAAGACCGATGTGAGAAAGTAATAAGGCCAAAAAAAAAAAAGGAACTCCTGTTCGTCAAATGACGATGAATTAACTTGTAGGAATGTTTATGGGATTCTGAGCCGCGAGAGAAATTAGACACCCTCAGGTGAGCTCTTCTGTTGAGCTGCACCCAGGTGTGGCTGGGGGGGGTAATGAAATGCAGTTTAGCATCTAACCGGAAGTGCAATTACGAGACAAATATTCAGGTTAAAAAGATTTTACACTTGTTACGTACACAGATTTGGTGTCAGGAAGATTCTACAATCATAATATACGGTGTCTTAATCCTCCTCCTCTGTTCAGAGATGGTTTCTCCAGAAATGGCTTCTTCAACTTCTCTTTAAGCGTGCGTGTGTGTGTGTGTGTGTGCGCGTGTGTGTGTGTGTGTGTGTGTGTGCACGTGCGTGGAGCAAATGGCACAAACAACTTTCAGGTGACTTCAACCTTCCTCGGCTGGAGGCCCAGAACTCTTTTTGTTGTTGTTTTTGTCATTGGATGTTGTTCTGTCTCTCTCACAGTCCTCAAAAATGCTGAGTCGACCTCTGACCCTGAAGGACAGCGATGGCAGGCGGCAGGGCTTGGGGGCGGCGACGGCGACGCCGCATCCAGCTCGGCCTTCGGCTGACGATGAAACGGGTTCGTTTCGATGGGTGGAAAGTCCGTTTGAGAACTTCTGTTTCCACGCAGACCAGCTGAGCGAGGGAACTCACTGCCTTTTTGTTGTCCTTCAGAAGTTTCCTGACTTCACTCAGCCCCGGAAAAGGAAGAGACTGCAAGGGGGGTTGGGAAATGTATTGAGAGCATGATAAAGCGACGGTAGTCTCCTTATTTATGTCCCTCCTTTGTGTTATTTTGTATTTTATTTCTAACTACGCAGTTGTATTCATTATTACTACATAGAGGTGGCACTTCTCTTTTCATCATTTTGTTCTTCACACTTCTTTTTTCAAAATGTTTGTCGACTTCAGGGGCGGGACTTCCTGTTACCATGGTCCCCAGGAAGCGGAAAGCATCTCTCCGTCAGTGCAATGGCAGCGTCCCTCATGGGGACGAGTCAGACGTGGATGTGGTGCTGGTGGAGCGACTCGGTGCTCTCAAAGACTTTCTGATACGAGGCTTGGATGTGTGATCTGTGACATCACATCCTGTCAGCAAACCAAAGGCCAAATGAACACATGGTTTTTTTTTGCAGTGTATTTGCTGTTTTATTTTTTACAGTGTTAGATGTGAAACGTGAACCAGGTGGATAGAAATATAAATGTACATTTTCTTCGTATTGCTGATCTGGTCTGCTCGGAAGAAAAGCCCATAACGGGCAGCTTATATTTTCAAGAGGTTTGTTAACATCAATACTCTATTAGTACTGGGGCAGTACTGAATGAGTACTACGGCGGTATTGTGTCAGTGCTGGAGATCTAAAATATTTGGACCTTTTTTAAAATGTAATATATTTCAGCTGGCAAAATGTCTATATTTGGATCAATGCGATTTGTGTCTGCAGTTAGGTTTGTTGTTGATTATTTGTGGACATGAGATTAAAGTATGTATATTTACATTCAGATTGTCTGTGATATCATCATTGGTGTTGAGAATTTGTTAATGGCTGGTTATCAGCTGGTCGAGTTTATGCTGGCCTCACAGCCATGTCATGCTCTACCGACTGAGCTAGCCGGGCGACCTGCTACCAAGCCTGAAAGAGTAGTACTGAAACCTGAAACGCGGTCATCTCGCTTTTGTCTTCTGCTGTCCTCTAGCGTCAGATATACGGTGTATTACATTTAACTTGTGTCTTTTACAGTAATTCGGGCGAGCTAAGTAGCAAATAAGCAGTATAGGTTGAATGACGTTAGAGGTAAACAAGCTAACGAGGAAAGTGATAATAAAATCGCAAAGAATAATTAAATTAAGGGTTAATCATCCACGGAAACGACTGCAATCAATATATTTAACACAAGTTGACGTTCGATTTGTAGCACCAAAAAAAACGATCATATAGATACTAATTATCTTAATGTTGCGTTTTCTTTGCAAATTGTCCATTAGTTTGCCATTCCGTTAATGGAAACAACTTACGACTTTACGACGAGGCGCATCAACATCAATTTCAACCTCAGGTAACAGGAAACTGCTGTTACAGAAAATTATAACTTCCTGTTTTTTATTCAAAATAAAATGTTAAGCCAAAGAACCGGGGGGGGGGGGGGGAAACTACCCACATGATGGACTGTTTGAAAAGCACAGAGAGTGTTTTAAAACACACCACGCGTTCCTGATTTTCTGCATTTTTACAACTATACAATTGAATATACAATTTTTGTAACTTGTGACTAGTGAACTGATCAAATGGAAAAATTCAGCAACATGGCAATAACAATAGCAACACGCTGCAGTCAGGAAATGAATGATCTGCTGGCGGTGACTATTGGAAGTTATTTGAACTATTTAGTTTTTTGCAGCATGTGCAGACATGTTGACCCCGGCTACATACGGTGGTCAGGATCAGCACTGGACAGCTCCATAGGTAGCCGGATACATATGGAGCTGTCCAGTGCTGATCCTGAAAGTGCCGTCCTTTCCACGGCATTGACTCGGGGAATGTTCTTTATCTTGCCCACTTCGATTGTTTTTAGAATAGAATAGAATAGAAAGCCTTTATTGTCCTTGCATAGTGGCTACACCATGTTTTTTTGGTTTGGTTTGTCCATGACGAGACAAGGTGGTGGCGTTTTGGTTTTGCGTTCATTTTGTATCGATTATCTTTGTTCCTGCCTGATGATTGCATTTGAATGGAACCTTTCCACATTATTAGATGTGTTTATTTATTCCCATCACAAACTTTGGTTCATACTTGTGATTGTTCTCATTTACGGGATGGCTTTATCTCTAACCATTTTAAATGAGTTTGTTTGACGCCCCTGCGCTCCATCCATCATCGACAATGGGCGGGTCACGGGTGTGGGCGGGGCCCGTCCTCTGACGTCACCAGGCAGGAAAAGAAGTGGGTGTTGCGCTGTTAGTGTTTGTGTCAGGTGCGGCGCTTCTTCATGGTTGTTTTTAAACACTCGAGCAGCGGCTTCACGGTGCTTACAGGCCGCGGCGGAGCGATCGGCCCGGCGCGAAGCAGCCATCCGTCGGCTGCGCAGATCCGAGGAAGGGAGAGCCATGGGCTTCCGCAAGAAGAACAAGAGCCCGCCGGTGCTGAGCCACGAGTTCGTGATCCAGAATCACGCCGACATGGTTTCGTGCTTGGCGATGATTATCCTCCTCGGCCTGATGTTCGAGGTACGGTGTGATAGCCCGAGTGCTGCTAGCCTGTTTACCCCCCCTCCCTTCTCATGTGGCTCTGGGAGGAGGCCCAGGAGCGCCGCTAGCAGCAGCTGGCTGCATCTGCAGCGATGTTGTTGTTGTCGTTGTTTGGGTCTGATCGCCATCTTCAACCCCTTAAACCAGCAGAACGAAATTTTTGTGATTCTGTTTTAACGCCATGAGTTCTCACATCTCATTATTGTATTCTCATATACGTCCTGGCCCAATCAATGAGAGTCAGCAGAGACTCCCTTCAGGACCCCCCCCCCCCCCCCCCAATCAGTCTGTTAATCTCTTCTTTCTTTGCTTTGTAGGTCACGGCGAAGTTTGCCATCATGTTCATCACAGTCCAGTATAATGTGACGCACGTTCACGGTGAGCTGATGTTTGTTTATGATTTAACTCTATTGATTAAATTGATTTCCCTCTTGTGGACTTTTAAGTAAATTCCCATCACTTGATGGATTCTTGGAGATTTTGTTGAATATCTTGATAAGTTCTCTCTGTAGGGACGGCTCCTTCAGCCGCCACGCAGAATTGGATCCAAATTACAACCAAGTTAGAGATTAAAATAGATGTTTTATTATTCTACGGAAAAGAGATCCAGATCCACCATCCGGATGAAAATCTGGATTTGGCTTCCCCGTTGAGAAATGATGTGGTTATTATTTGATTCAAGATACACATCAACATGGCAACATCATGTGTGTGTGCGTGCGTACGTGCCGTCCATGATGCAGTGACGATACTTTATTCTTCCCTGTTAGCGTTTGCTTTATTGTTTGTTTGTTTTTTCTCAGATGAGACGAGCGAGCCGTTGAACCTGTACCAGTACGGCCCTAAAGACGTGGCCACTGTGTTTTTCTATCTCCTCATAGCCGTCATTCTTCATGCCTTGATACAAGAATATATTCTCGACGTGAGTACGGCAAGCATCCAAACTCGAGAGTTATCGTATATTTTTGTTTTGTCAAAAGCCAAAAAAATAACAAATACATAAATTGGACCACATCTTTAAAAAAAAACTTTATTAAAAGACAGGATGCCACTCATGAATCACTAAGAACGTTTAATTCTGAAACTTTTCCTCTTGGAAGTGGCAGTTCGGTTGATTCCTAATCAAAGGGACGTTCAAGAGAAAGTGGGGAAATAAGTAAATGTTTTAAATAAGTAAGGAAAAAAACTGTAATACTTTCACAGTCGCTCTAATTACGTTGCTTTTAACGCTCCTCCACATCAGACACTTCAGTAAGTGACCTGTTGATGCTGAATGTGTGTCCTTCCCAGAAAATGAACAGGCGGTTGCACCTGTCCAAAACCAAACACAGCAAATTCAATGAGTCTGGACAGCTGGCGGCGTTCTACCTGTTCTCCTTCCTCTGGGGCTGCAGCATCCTAACAGCGGTACGAGGGGGTCAAGGGTCACGGTAACGCAGTGTCCCAGAATGCATCAGGCGTCGTCTCATGGCCCTCTTTCCGTCTTTTATAGGAGGATTTTGCAACAAAGCCTACCTTCCTATGGGAGGGTTACCCACACACTCATATGGTGTAAGTACAGATTAATAGACGAGCGCACAGCATAAGATTAGGATTAATCCCACAAACACATTACAGATTTAAATGAGTTCCATCAAGGAGGTATTTGCTTTCTTTTTTTGTTGTGTTTGTGAACCTTTACTTCAAATTTGTGATGCCCCTTAGATCTGGTAAAGTTTATGCTTCTAACTTTATTTATTGTTTTCTGTTTACCTTCCTGTTGTCTTGCTGGCTTGAATTGTGTTATGTGTTTGTGTTTCCCAGAGCAGACCATACATCAGCCTTTGTATATTGAATTAATAAAACGTCTGTCCATGAAGAAATGACACAACCTGTCCTCTGTCTAGTTTTCAGGTCAAGTTCTTCTACATTTGCCAAATTGCCTATTGGCTCCATGCGCTTCCCGAGCTGTACTTCCAAAAAGTACGGAAGGTGAGGTGGAAAAAAAAACATTTTTACACAACAATAAAATGAATCTAAACTTGTTAACGTTAACGGCGGCACAGATGTCCGCCCAGGAACTCGAAACGAGTTCATCACTCTTCTCTCGTCACGCTAATTCTGAAGCAATGACAAATAAATATAACCATTGTTATTGGAATTAGCATTAGCTGTCACTTTTGTTCCTCTGTCTACTCCAAAGCAAAAGCATTTCAATTATAGGTTTGTGGATGTAAGGCATATATATGTAATTATTTTGTTTATTTCAGACATATTTTATTCTTTAAAGTAAATTGGCGCTGTGCTGATTTTATGTAGAAGCTTAAGGTGGCTAACGGCTCTTAGCTGCAGTCGCCGGCTTTCAGACTTTCCTCGTGAGTGTTTTTTGCAGGCGGTGATTGTTGTTATATCATATTGTTAATATAACTCTGCTGCCGTTTCCGACTCTGTTTGCTTAGGAGGACATCCCTCGCCAGCTCTATTACATTTGCCTTTACGTTGTCCACATCACTGGTGCCTATGTCTTAAAGTGAGTACATTTCTTTTTTTTATGCTTTCATATGTTTCCTACCTCCTGGAGTTTTCTTTATTTCTTATAGTAGCTTCTGAGCATCAACATCTGTTATAATCTTTTCGTGGTTGTCTTTCTATGCTGTCCAGCCTCCACCGACTGGGCCTGGTGTTGCTGGTCCCTCACTACCTGGTGGAGCTCCTGTTCCACGCCTCACGCCTCTTCTACTTTAGCGACGAGAACAAGCAGAAGGGGTATTTCTTTTATATCTACTGATGGATTTTGGTGCCTTCCTGATCCGAGCAGCCTGAGGCAATCTATTTTATTGCCTTTGCAGTTTTACTCTGTGGGCGATGCTTTTCGTCATCGCCCGGCTCCTCACCCTCACACTCTCGGTTCTGACGTTCGGCTTCGGGCTGCCCCGTACAGAAAACCAGGGCTTTTCTCTAGTGGAAGGCAACTTCAATGTGCTCACCATAAGGCAAGTCCAGGCGGCAATAAACAGGAAGTGTCTAATAACTAGATCGTTTACATAAAAAAATCAGACCCCTTCAACTTAAATGTGTCCTTCCCACCACTCAGGATGACTTGTCTGGCCGCTATCTGCCTGACGCAAGCTTGGATGATGTGGAAATTCATTAACTTTCAGTTGAAAAAGTGGAGGGAGCACAGCCAGAACCAAGCCTCAAAGAGGAAGGCAGTCAGTCCAAAGAGCAAACTTCACAAAAGGGACCCTGCACGGGGTGAGTAGTGAAGAACCGGCGTCGGATGTGCACGGTGAAGTTCTGTCTTCCAGCTTGTGCTCATCTCATCTCGTCTCGCTAGCAGGTGCTACCAATGGGGTCGTGTCGTCCGATGATAAAACCTCGCCGCGGGCAAGAAAAGTCAAAGCTTCGTAGAGATGGAAGGTGGAAACGAACTGCGTGCCGGAGAGTTCTGGTATATCTTAACACAACTTCAGATGTTTGTCCCCTGCTCTCCAAATCCAATGTTTATACGCACTTAAGAAACCGTGCGCGGCCGTCCCTGTGAGGTGGAAGCTCCGATTTGAAAATGTTCAGTGTTACTGGTCCGCTAGAAGTGCTCATCGTTCATTTCATTTGGGTTCTGATGCTTGAACAGGATGGATTTATCTCAATAACGGCTACGATAGTTGGGCGCTTTGTACTAGGATCAAATTCTCATTTTAGGGCTTAACTTAATATAAAGTATTAAAGTGCAGATGAAGTGTTCGGGCTATCGGTTTAAGTTTTGGGCCCGATACGAGAGGTCAAGTCCAGGTCCTTTTTTTGTTTCATAGGGAAGCGCTTCGGTATTCCACGGTTGTCAGGAAGGGATCATCGGTTTGTGGCTCCAGAGGAATATTAGTTCTGTTCGGAGGATACTTTATGGCTCGAGCCAGAAAGCTGAAGGTTCCGTTTCGCTCCTTTTAGTATTCACTGACATCGTGTTTGCGGCCGCTGCCTTTGAAATCCAACATGTAAGAGGATTGAGGCGCCTTTTCGTTTGCTTTGATTGCTAACCTGGTGAATCGGCATCCCGTCGTCGCGGGGGGGGGGGGGGGGGGGCATACTGGAAGCTGTGATGCTGGACTGTACATCAAATCTCCGTAAGGGTAAATGGCTCGTAGCTCCTACCTGTGCTGTTGAGTTTGCGTCTCACAAAAGAGCATTAGGTGGCCTTTTTTTTTTTTTTTTTACAACTGCTGCAAAAGGTTTGCATTAATTATTTTTGCCATATTATTACAGTAAATGTTATTCTATCTGGATTTGGAAAGCTGGAAGCAGCAAACACAGCAACAGCGTTTAGTTAATCCTAACGATTGACTCTTTCCAAAGTGTCCTTACGCTGTCGGCGGCTTCTGTGGCTCATTCTGCGCGTGTTGCCGTTCCGTTTGCCTTCTCTGGTCCACTTTATAGTTCTTGCATATCAGGGGGACAGATGACCGGTACGATTGGAGGTGCGTTTGTATGTCCGTACACCTGACTCGTGCGTCTGCAGTGTTCTCTTTTGCCTACCGTTTATGTAAAGGCATGACAAGATGATGAAGATGGCGATGAAGACGTTTATTGCTTGTCTTGTTAAAAAAAAAAAAAACATGCAGAGCGTGAAATGTGACAATCTGTTCATTGAATTCTGACCCGTTTTGTTGTGTTTCACAATCGCATCCTGTCACGCTTTCTGTGTGTGACACGCTGACTTGTGGGATAGCTACACGTTCTATAGGTTGCTAAATGTTTGTGTTCGGCCTCTCTGGCACCTTTTGGTCCTTCCTGCTTCCCCTTTTCAATGATCCTGACATTGCAATGCGGCGCATGTATTGTTGGCCATACTCTCAAGTCCCGCTCTGTGGACTTGGAATCTGTGCACGGACCAGACTCTACCATCTGCAGCAGGCAGAGCAAGATGCCGTTCGTGTTTGGCTCTTTATTGGGATGGTCTTTTGAAGTCCTTTGTGTGTGTGTGTGTGTGTGTGTGTGTGTGTGGCAGTGTCATGGGAGGGAAGGAGGAGCAGGGGACTCATGTACCAGCCTGTTAAAAGAGAAAACGCTGGATTACACTGTACTGAAATATGTGTCAGATTTTTAAGCTATTTTTATAGAGGCATAACTGTTGAGGTTAACTGTTCATTACACACGTTATGTGATATATATATGACACACTTACATGCATGAATGGAGCTGTCGGTGAGTATGCATTGTGGTGTAAAACTTTATTTAGCCTGATTTATTTCAATATTATGGCCTTAGACAAAAGTAAACTTAACTATTCAGCAGTACTCATTCAACACTCTGCTGCAGATGCACACTGCAGCTTTCACAGCTATGCTGGTGAAATCCAGTTTATACTGATACTATTTATTGACACATCTGTATTTTCTATTTATTTAATGATTACAGGTCCAGATATAGAACCAACTGATGCTCCACTGCACAAAAAGTGTCCGACATTTAGGCTCCGAGGCGTCAGCCGTTCTGCATTTCATGGGCTCTCTCTTGCTTTGAGACACGATAGCCTGTATAATCCCAGAGGAATGCACTTTCCTGCATAATATGCATCACGTCAGAGCACCATAACGTGCTCTGTCTGCAATTACTCTCAACGCAAATTTGAGTTGCTCGATTCAAAGCTGTGCATCCTGTTATTGTTGATCTTTAAAATAAAATGACTGCAATGATTCTCCTGTATGACCAGCCTCTAGGTGGCAACAATGTATTTCATGTTTTTGACCATGAGATCACTTAAAGAATAAAATAAAATAAAAAGCGTGTACAGCAGAGACATACATGATTATTGACTTCTATTAATTCAGTATGACTTGGTCTATATTTGTTTCCTTTTGTTGCTTGTTTGTAGACTTCTGTTTCCAGTATCTCTGAACTGATCATATTTATGCAAATTTGTCTGTGCTCTTTTCCTTTGTCACTCCCCCCCCCCCCCCATGTTTGAATAAAGCCTTTGTTCATTACACAAATTGGTAGAGCATCTTTTTAACATACTGACCGTAGGATGACTTGTAGAGCTGTTTCCATGGAAACCACACCTAAAAAAACACTGCCGTTTCATGGAGCACAGAAAATTGTTGGAACTGTAATTAAAGGTGAGGCGATTCGTTGGTGAAAACCTCACGGTGGGGGGGCATGCGCAGGCTTCCGTTGTGTGGAAAGCTTCCCCCTCTCACCTCAGACTCATTTCATCTACCCACCTATTAAACTTAAGGGTATTTTGGAGTCCTACGTTTCAGAAGATATGTGGACAACTCCTGTTTTCTTTTTTAATTACCACCAGGGGGCAACAGTGAGACTTTTGCCTGAGGGACAGAGGTAGTCTGCAGGGACATAGCAGCAAGCAGACCTGCATGAATAAATCACGAGTCAGTGTAAGGAAGACAGACAGAAGCGTTGTCTTTTTGCATCTTAACACCTTGGCTTAGATTTTTTTTTGTTTTTTTTTAGTTGCATCTTTGCTTTATTTCAAGCAGGTTAATCCGTGCATTTCAGGTGAGTGGCGGTGGTGAAGATGGCAGCTGCATCCGTCCACAGATGATGAGGAATAAGACACAAAAGAGCAGACACTTGCAGCTTACTGCTAATGTGTTGTGCTGTTTCAGAGTAATGGCTTCTCTCCGTGTAACCAGACAGCATGACCAGAGAGGCGGGCTGGAGCTCTGCAGGGTCAGCACAAGGACAGGAGTTCACACTCACACACATTCACAAAGATGGCTGGATGGACCTAACCCTGCTGAGGGCGTGCTTCAAAAGCAACCTTGCAGGAAAAATCACTATCCTGTCCCTCCCCTTCATTCGGTGAGGATAAATCTGCCCCTGAATCGTCAGTATTATGTGTAATTTCCATATAAATTAGCTTCATTAAAAGGGGAGTGCTCTCTTATTTAACGAAGCTCATTTGAAATTCTGTATTTAATAAGACATGCAATCACAGACTTGTAGACTAACAGCCAACAATTAGCAGGACTGGCGCATGTGTGCATAGATCCTATGTGTTTGTGTCTGTGTAATCTGTTCCTATCGTTGTTATTTTCATTGATTGTCTCAAATGAGCACATTGTGCACCGGCTCTCTGCAGCCAGCGTTTACACGCAGTGATCAGTGAAGCATCGGTGGAGATCTAAGGCGTCCGTGAGCTGGCGGCTATTTGCGGGAGAGCAGGAGACACGAGAGGGGAGTGTCCGAGGTGAGCGATGGAGCAGGTGCAGGCTGATGAAGGACAATGTGGGTGGAAAGGGAGGAAACATCTGGATGGGTCAGAGGGAAGAATGGGGGGGGGGGGGGGGGGGGGGGGGGTGAGAAGGAGGCGTTAGTGAAGAGGGGATGGAAAAGGAAGCAAGAGAAAGCAAACCAGATGGAGAGTAATGTCTAGCAGAGTGCAGCGATTTAGAGTAGACATAAGCAGTGAAGACGAGTAGCGTGAGGAAGAGTAGAGAAATGCAGTGCTCTATCAGTGTCCAAATGGCACACATAAAGAAAGGAAAGGTGGAACCAAGAGCGAGATAAATGGGAGACTAAAGGCCAGGATGGGAGGGAAGACACACGGAGATACGGACAGAGGCGCTGTTAGTCGGTGTCCGTCCATCCGGCCCCCTCTAAACCAGTGTCCTCCTCCCACACCTTATTGTGTGTGTGTGTGTGTGTGTGTGTGTGAATCCATTTAAAGAAAGTAAGAAGGCGCTGGGGAGAGGCGGCGTGCACCTCGGACAGGTCATCGGAGATAAAATAAACGTAGCGAAAAAGTTCAAATGTAAAAAAAAAAAAGACTTTTGTCTTGAAAGATATTCTTAGCAACCAAGTTAGCAATTGCCAAGCCTGTAATTTGATGCCACGTGGACGCGTTTGTTTGTTTAGATATTTCTCTTGTGTAATTTCACCTTCAGCTGGGTCACGTGTGTTTGCACGCTCTCATTCCCTGCAGCATGCATGACCTTTTTCTACGCTAATCCAAACTGACAAAACACGTAAATCCTGAATACAATTCCATAGTCCCCTCTCAATAATTCCTCCACCTCTGTTCACTTAATTCATTTCAATTCCCTCCACCAAGGAGGTTCTGTTGTTGATGGCGTTTTTCTGTTAGCAGGATTACGGGGAAAACTGCTGGATGGATCTTGATGCGGGGAAAAAATCTGAACACGAGTCTTAGTCTAACTTAGATTTGCTGTTCTGAGAATAACGCCGGAATTCCTAGACTAAAATCAAAACTAAAATCAAACTCAGCCCCCCTGCTTAGAAAATCTCCTCATTTCTAAGCAGGGGGGCTGACAGTACAATAAACTGTATGCTAGTAATCTATGACCATCCTCTATATCCACAATCTAAAAGTATGATGTACTAATACTTTTATATGATTTTGCTGCTTAACTTTATATTTGTTCATTGATGTTTGGCAAGCACAGCACAAGTGACTGTTTGCGATGTACGTGCAACCCTCTTCATCACATTAGGATTCATTTTATTCTCCAAAACATGGACAGTAAGTACCATAATAATTTGGTTTCAAATATTGAACAAATGCAACCTGAAGCCAGCTGGCTATGGAAAAGCAATTCTACTCTGTGTCACTCTACTGGGATCAGTCCTAACAAATTAAAGTGTGTGTGACTCCGAAATGCAATCGCAGCATATTCTGAAGAGTTATTCATATTTCTGAAGAACACATTTAAACAGAATTATTTGCAAACAAATGTCTCAAACACTAAAGTCTAACAATAATCCAATTCCAGTCTCATGTTTTTAATAATAAAAACTCTCCAGCTATATGCCGGCAGTCCCAAGAAAATCCGATCTCTAAATAAGGATCGCGCCTGCAGGGTTTCCTGCTTTGTCCTAATTATTGCCAACATATTTTACATTACTTTCTGTCCTAATCATATCCTAGTGTTGTAGTATCCTGAATGTCATGAAGACATTAGTTTCCTCTCATTTAGTACGGAACAAAAATCAGTTCCGTAGCGAGGTATTAAAAAAGAAGACATTTGCGGACCAGAAAAGTCCACAGACGGCTCCACTTCCATGAACGTGACGTGAAATGACCGTGCCTAATGTTTGGACGTGCTTAATGGTGTAAAAATTGAGCAATTTCAAGAAAACAATCAGACGCACACCTTTAGGGCTCCTATAAAGTGCGTGTGAAATTTGATTGACTTTGGTTTTTGAGCTGTGGGTAGACCTTCCATATATTCCATATAATGTGCTTTCTTACATGGCGTTCCCTTTGGCAGGGGCTTAAATAATTATGACTAGTTCATCTAAATATATTAAAATGATCTCTGAGAGGAGACTTGTACCTCTTCATTTAACTCATTTCTGTGAAAATGTGCAGATTGCTGCGGCTGGACATGAGAAGGCGAAGGACTGGAGGGAACCAGCGCAGTCTGCAGCGCGTCTACGTCTGCATTACGTCACCTGAGGACCAATGACAGGCCGCCTGCATACAGGTGGATCAAGCACCAATTACTGATTGTGTAAAATGTTCTCTGTTCCATTTGTGTCACCTGAATTATTTTCATTTATTTTTTTGCCATTGTGTTTTTTTCACGTCTCTATTTTTGCTACTGATTTAATTAAGATAATCTTTAAAGGTTAATGAGGAACAAAATGCAGATTATTTTCATATGACCCAGGCCTCCAGATTTCAACAGAGTGTGTGTGTGTGTGTGGAGGGGGGGGGTTCAATTTCCTGGTATTAGTTTTTATTGTTTGTTCAAAGTATAACTTTCTGTCTCCATTTCTGTAAATCATATCAATTTACCTTTTACACTTTCTACAGTTCAAATGTGCCCTGATTTCTCTTTCGGGTAACTTCAAACATCTAAAGATGATTGTCTTTCTTTTCCAGGAGGCTTCTTACATCCTTGTCTTCATTAACACGTCTTTACCCCTTACTGATATATTCCTTTTTCTTCTATTTGTTCCTTCCTTTGGATGAATTATTCCCAACCCATAACACTAAATGACTTCAACCGTCCCCACATCCTTGTTTCTCTCTCTCTGTAGTCCATTCTTCTCCATCTCTTTGTCCTCCACTATTACTTTCCAAGTCAAACTACTACACTGCACCTTATTTTAACTTCATCTCTGTTCCTGCTGCACCACTTTCCCTCCTCCTCCATCACACTGACAACCGCACTGGCTTCTCCTCTCCCCTCTCCTCTATCACGCCGATAACTCCACACTTGCTTTTTCCTCTCCCCTTTTCTGCAATCTCTGTTTCTTTAACACGTATAGGTTTTTTTTTTTCCGGCTACAGTATTTTTTGGCAATAAGCACCATTTGCAATCATCTGAAATCTATCTGTGCCTCCTGAAACTGCTTTCAACTAAACTCCACTATCTCATCATCTCGTCTCACTTCTCTGTCACCTTCCTGTTCTCATCTTCTTCCATTCGCACTGTCATTGACGCTGCAGGAGACACTCACTTTGTGTGTGTGTGTGTGTGTGTGTGTGTGCATGCATCCATCTATCTGCGCTCTCGTTCATCTAGGCATCACTATAGTGACGGACTTTGGTGCTATCTGCCCCTGCCTTGTATATCTTGGCAGCCGTCAGGGCGGTGCGCTGACGTTTCCCATGTTCCGAGGCCACCCGGCTCCAATGTCGTTGCTTCTTGCTGGTCCTGCCAGCTCACATATGGAGCCACATATGGACTTTATCTATAAACGATTGGTAGCTTGAGGGAGTCACAGTGAAATAAATCCAGTTTCCAGCTGGAAAAAAAGCTGCAGGATGTGAAGCAAGTTTTTCTGAAAAATATATTAATTCCTCCAATATTAACTGCTTTGATAATATTTTAATTGTAACGGATGTTTTTTCCATTTCTGGCTTGCTATACGAGCTTTTATATGAGATGAGACAATTAACAATTCAGGTAAAATGGAATCGCATGTTCTGAGATTTGCTCATTAGACAAGCCTTCTTGTGAAGGATTTGGATAGTTTTGCCTCCTTTAGCTTTTAAAGTATATTCAAACATGCAGAAAACAACAAAAATCATCCCTTATTAATTATTGGTCCCTTTATACACCAACCATCAAAATAAAAAGTGAATCAGAGTTTGATTTTTAACAGATTTTTTAAATCTGTAAATTAGGTTTTCAATGTTAAAATTGAATATGTAGTTTTTTTACTGACTCCATTCTGGATCCGATACGGAAGAAATTCAGGGGCAAGACAGAGATCCCCACCCAACCCGACTGTGCCAAATACCATAAACATCAGTCAATAATCAACCGAGATATTGAGGAACACATTTTTAGAAGCTCAATTGACTGCAATTTTATAAAACATTTCAAAGTGATCCAGAATCCAGGATCTCTTCTGGATCATCCCCAAAATGTAAACATCTGTTTCTGGCGGCATTCCAAACATTTCCTGGACATTTCATCCAGATCCGAGGAGGACTTTCTGAGTTGTCTTGGAAACAGAGGACGGACGGACAAACGCTGTGACCTCCGTCTCGGCTGAGGTAAATATCCTCAGGAATATGGGACCATAAATCCGCGATGATGAGTCATCAACCAACGCACCGGGATTACAGTTAAACTTTTTCTAATGTTTATCTCTACACTAAAAACCGTGTTTATTTTCTCGCTGTTGCTTTTTAATGCCTGCTGAACTGTTCAGGTGTTTTATTTCACGACTGCAGGCATCGGTGCTTCCTGTTTACCTGTTCGGTGGGGAATTCGGTCACTGTGACATTATTATTTATCTGAAGACCTGACAATGAAAATAAATGACTTGAAACCACTTTGAGAGATTATAAAATAATAACAATTAAGGGGAAATTAATTGAATCTGTCGACACGGAAAAAAAATCATTGAATTGGAAATACGCGTCTTTAGAAGCGGAGAGTCGAGCGCGCCTTTCTTTTCTTTTCTTTTTTAAACTTTTAAAGTTGACGGTTGGAATATTCAGACTTTCAGTCATGCAAATGAATATTTGAGAGAGTCGTTCGCACTCATGTTTGTCCCGCGTCACCTCCTGTAGCCAAAGGGCCATAAAGTTGGAGAACAGGGCGACACCAAACCAAATACGCGCACATCGGTTTTACGCAACAGACGCGCGTCGCCGCGTCCCCTTTTATCTGCGCCGGTGCGATCGTCTGCAGCCTGCGAGACAGAGCCTGCCCCCCCCCTCCCCCCCGCGGTGGTGGCGCCCTCGTCGTCGTCGTCTGCCTGTAGTCCGTATCCGCGTTGGACGTGACAATCGGATGCGCGGCGCTGCGCTCCGCCGAACTCCTTTACCCAAAAGCCCCCGCGACGCTTGAACTTCCAGAACTGGCTTCTCGGGCTCCGGGGGGGGGGGGGGCAGTATTCTCCCCATTTAAGCAAACAGTGCCGAAGATGGCGGAGAGTTAACGGCGTAAAGAACACATTGGCGACCAGACCGGAGCGATCCGTCCGCAAGGTAAGGTCGTCCTGCGGGGTTCGCTTGCAGGCTCGACTTTTGCGTTCCGGTTTGCGTTCCGGAGGACGGGAAACGCAGCGCGTAAGTGTTGGAGCCGGAGCGGCGCGCCGCACGGGCATTTCTGTCCTGGGCAAAGATGTGGCGAGCTGTTGGCGATAGTTCTGGAGCGCGTGCGTGATGCTGTGCGTGTTTGTGGTGCACAGCGAGCCCCCCCCCCTTCAGCGGGTTTGATCAACTTAAGCTGATCGTGCGTGATGGATCGGTTTTACGCGCAGCCGCGTCTTCGGTAGATACAGGTCATTACAGGAGGTGACGCACACACACGCACACACAGACACGCGCGCTCACACAGTTCACGTGCTCACATGCAGACACACACTCACACACCAACAAGCGGTGGCGCGTGAGTTTACCCCGACAGTCGTTCGGGGGGGGGGGGGCGCGCTACAGCTGATCCAGACCGAGCGCACGCAAACACGCGTTCTCTGTGTGTGTGTGTGTGTGCGCGTGTGTGTCATTTACATGATGTTTGAAAGACGCCGCTGTTGCGCGTCTCTTTCAGGAACATAAACGGTTCGACGACGCGCGGCTGTCAGTCAATCAGCCTTCACGCACTGCTGAGCGGTAAGAGGTGCGTTAAGTCCAGTCCCGCGTGTAACGCAGAGACGCGCACTGCCCTTAAATAGCTGGAATAAAGGGGGGGGGGGGTCGTGCGTGTTCCTTCGTGCTTCATAATCTGCCTTGCTTCTTATCTGCAGGGGGCAGTGACGTGCCCCCCCCCCCCCCCCCCCCCACACACACACACACGCCTGTACACGAACTGTCCCGTAACCCCCGAAGGTCCAGTGTGTGTGGCACGCTCTGCCCTTGAGCACGGCACCAGCGCCGCCCCACAGTCTGATCCTGCGTAACAGCAGTTCCCTATTCACTGTGCGTAAACAGGACTTGGATGGAAGTGATGCAGACGGTTTGTTTGCTGCCCGTGGACACGTGATTACGTCACGTTGACTTAATTAACCTAAGGGTGGATAAGGGTGCAATGTCAATTCAAGTAGGGGGCGTGGCTTTGAGAAACCGGTGTGGCGCCCCCCCCTCCCAGAGACAGATTAACAGTCCAAGTCTCAGACACACACACGCTGGACTGGGCGGGTTGCCGGGTGAGATGCTTTTTTTACCCGTCGGCATCCGTGAGGCTTTGCTTGGTGGATGGCGGGATGAATACTTGGACGAGGAAGAGGAGGGTGACATTGATGCATGATGTTTGCTGAATGGGGTGGGGGGGGGGGGCAGAGAGGTTAGCAGAGGATGATGGTGACTGGGGGCAGGGCTCGCCGAAAGCTCACACTCCCTCACCAGTATAGAGGGAAGCTCTCTGTATGCTGGGGGGGGGGGGCTCAGGTGTGAGCCTCATGCTGGAATTCTACCTGACGTTTTGTTTTGGTCCCCTCGTGGTCTTGTTTGTGCCGTACACAGACACAGTGCTGTGTGGAGGATCCTGTGGAACCTCCTCTCCCTGTGGAACGCCCCCGCCCAGAGGGCCCACTCGAGATCGGCAGTTTAAATAGTCACAAAGGTAGCGTTCACTTTTTACCGGCTGCCTTTGCCTCGCCGCCGTCGGACAGTAACGGACAGAGTTCGGTACATTTCCGACGCCGTCTCCGTCCGCTCTGGGCCAAAGAGCGGTCGTCTGCAAAGTCCCACTTCTTCCAAGGCCTCAAAAAGCAGGTCGAATATACTTTGCTAAAGTGGCCCAAGTATAGATTACATGCAATGAATGATAACTTAATTGGTGGAGCTAATTATCATAAAAGTCAGCACTAAACATCAAACAGACTTTAATTAGGTTCTAACAAACCACTGAGAGAAACACAGAAATGATTCTCTCTCGGCCGGAGGTCACTGGAGTGTGAACTTTCCCGAATCCAATTAAGAGAAAGACGGAGCTAACTAACCTGAGCCGAAACTGTGACGGCACCGGCGTCCTGTATTTTTTACCTCCGCCGGCGTTTGTTTGTCCGTCCGTTAGCAAGAGAAGTCAAAAAGTTCTGGACGGGTCTTGATGGAATGTTGCGAAATGGTACCAGCAACAGATTGAGATTCGACAGATTCAGTTATGGTGATGATCCGGAAGAGATCCTGGATTCTGGATCAGTTTGAAAATTCTGGTAACATTTCCATCAATGGAGATTCAAGATGTGTTCCTCAATATCTCTGATTATTGATGTTTATGGAATTTGACACAGTCGGGTTTGGGTGGGGTCGGGTGGGGGGGGTCTCTGTCTCGCCACCGAATTTCTTCCGTATCGGATCCAGAATGGAATCAGTCAAAAAAATATTACATTTTAACATTGAAAAATCCATTTACAGATTTAAAAAAAAACACAAACTCTGATTCACTTTTACTTTTCATGGTTGGTGTCTAAAGATACCAAGAAGAATCTAGAACCTTTTGGTGCGGATCCAGATCACCATGTGGACGGTGTAAATCCAATTATGAGGGGAACGAGCTGCTTGGCGGAGGTCTGAGCGCTTTTCTAGTTTAATATTGCAATGTATATCGCATAAAAATAGTTTCCTGTATGTCCTCTATGAGTTTCATTGGATCATGTGTATGACTTTCATGCTGTTAATTCCTCCCTCCCCATGAGCGGCTGCTCTCTGGAGTCCAGAACCTTCGGAACCAACTTTGCTGCCTGCAAAGTTATCGAGAGGCGGCGCCTCGCTGCCGCGCTTCTGATAATGAATTAGCAATCGACGGGGGAGTTATGTGTCGGCTTTAACTTTGACACCCAAATGAGCTCTATTTTATCGCACAGCAAACACTTTGAAAATAGAAATACTGCCCACATCCAGTAACCCCCCCCCCCCCCCCCACACACACACACACACATCTTGGCTGCTTTCAAGGCTCACGCTGCTTCATTCCACTCGGCTGTCATTGAAAGCTCGTCGGTGTCTTTTTGAAACCCTTTTGAGTTTTATTAATGAGAGGTATGAATCTATCCTCGAGTGCCGATGAACTAAGCCACTCATCGATTCTGTTGTCGTTCATCACTTCCCTTTTGCCGTCTGTCTCGCTCCCAGAAGTCCGGCCTCAAGTGCTCGACATTCCGACGAAGCCGAAGAGAAGTTCTGCCGTTAATCATGCAGATGCAGCTTTGATCGTGACGCGACTGCGTTCTAGTCGTCCGGTGGTTAAAGCAGGGGAACGGACGGTAGAAGAAGAAATACTGGACCCCCCCCCCCCCCGGAACGGATGACCCGGAGACCTTTGGGCTTTAAACTGCAACCTTTTAATTCATCCCTCAGATCCCCCATTTTATCTGTAAGGAGTTTTTGCTGTTGTTTTTGCTTTGACCTCGTGTTAGTGGCATCATCATTTATAATATAAGTCTATAAAGGGAAGTGGGAAAACCAACCAATCAGAAAACGGACCTCTGATTACGCGAGACAAATTTGTGATGTGTTCAAAATGTATCGACACCTTAATTTAATAATTGATTGCTTATCCAGCAAAGAAGGGGAAATAAAAATCCCATTCTGTAGGTGGTTTTATCAACGAACGCACTAAATCCCAAATAAAATATGAATGAAAGATTATTCCATTTAATCCCTTAAACAAGTACATTTTTAACATTCTGCTGTCATCAAGCGAAACGAGATTATTACAGTCGTTTCCTTTCATTCATTTCATCTAATTATTTATGAAACTCCTTTCGGTGGAGTTAAGGAGCTTCAGAGTAATAACTATCAGTCCGAGTTCACAGATGAGCGCTGATGGAGGGGACGGGGCCGAGCGACCATCGACTGAGTGGACTCGCTCTCCATTTTCCTTTTGTGCAAGTCTTGCCCGCCGCCGCTTCATTTCCCTCAGCGCCGTTTCTTCTGTGTGAGGAATGTCAAGCGTCCATCCTGCTGCCTTTTCTGCACGTTTTGTTTTGCGCCTTACTTTCTTGATTTCCCATCTTTTTCTTCTTCTCTCACTTGGTCACACGTTCTCCCTCTGTTGTCGTGCGTAGCAACGTGATTGGCTGGCGCCTACGATGGGGCTGAACGACGCACAAATCGCATCGGGATTATTTTAAACACGTTGCACTTTTCATTTTGAGTCGGGACTTGATGGAAATGGGAATTTTTGCATTTAATATTCCTTCATGAAAGTGTAAAGTCTTTTTATTTTTGCCTCGCCTCGGTAACGTCTACGCAGTATAATTTGTAGGTCATCTCCAGTGCTTCATTTATAATGACACCATCTCATCTTAGCCCAGGAATACATCAACTCAATTCCCGACAACTTTCCGTGTTAATATCAGTCGTAGCGTCTTTGTACAGCCATGGTTTTCTTTTGTGTTGGCGCATACCCGAGTGTGTGAGTAAATGTGTGGGAGACACAGAGGGAGGGGGGAGGGGGAAGGGGGGAGGCGTAGAGAGTCATTTTATTAGTGTGGCGACTCCCGCTAAAATTCGGGGAGTGCTGTTGCATCCAGCTGTTACTGGTTGCGCCGAGGCTTCGTTGCCATGGCAACACAACCCTGCTCAAGGTCGTTCATCCAGCTCTGAACTGAGCAGCGTGCGGCACAGAGGATGCACACGGGGGGAGAGAGAGAGAGAGAGAAACAGAGAAACTACTTCAAAGTGACCAATCGAAAGCACTTCAGTCACGTTGCGGTTGGAGAACGAAGTCAGACTCACACGCACGTACACACACACACACGCACACACACACACACACACACACACACACACACACACACACACACAGACTTTGTTCAATAAAGAAACAAACCTCTGGCCTTGGGGCCGGTTGGTTCTTTTGCCAGCTGATAAAATATTAAGTTGGTTGGTGGGAGAATGAGAGATACGGTGGCTGGAGAAGAAGCGAGCAGCAGAGCTCGACTTTGTGTTTTCCTTTCTCCAGCGGTGCGTCGCTGTGAGGCTACCTGGGGCTCCTTCCACCGCCTCTCCTCTCCCGAGAGCTGCAGAATCCCTCGATGGATCGGCTGCATGTTTGCCAGCACCGACTAGAGTCCATCTCCCATCAGATCATGCAGGGCCTAAGTACGCTTTAACACGGCCCGTTCAACAGGGGCTGATGCACCTTCGTCTTCATCATGGATTAAACGTTTTTCTTTTTCGCAGTGATGTTGTGCAATCTGCATAAAAATATATAGAATCCCTGTTTTCTTGTAGCGAAACTCGTCACTGTTGCTGGTCAGTGGTGGTTTAGAGCGTGTGTGTGTGTGTGTGTGAATCTGTCATTAGAAAAACACACCGTGTTACCTTCCTCTGAGCCTCCAGAAGAGGCAAGCTGGGCTGTAGATGGAGGAGAGGCTGAGGTGTGTATTTCTTCCTGCTGTAAGGTAATAAATAGTCATTAAAGGGGTCCTCAAGAGGGCGTGTGTGTGTGTGTGTGTGCGCTTGTGTGTGTGTCTAATAAGTGTCGCTGTTTTTTTAAACTTATTTTCCATCATAAAAATGCAGACCTAATTTATGTACTTTCGTGGCAAGAACACACACACGCGCACACACACACCTATGGTAAATGGTACCAGCTGCAGTCTAGTGAGCAAGTGGCTTCAACTCTGCTTGAACCTGGCTGCTACGCGACCAGATCCACAACTTCCTTCGCTCCTGTCCTGCCGTTCCCTCAGCTACGACGCCTCCTATATCTCACGTACCCCATCGACACATACACACACACACACACACACACACTGCCCATCTCTCCTGTGTCGCCAGCAGCAGCATCACTCATCTATAGTCTGATTGGCTGGCTCTCCGCCTTCCTTTCCCAAGTCACGCTGTTGCTGCGGTGACGTCATGGAGGCTTGTTCATTGGTACCTCCTGTCAAGCTCTATTACAATATACTGAATACAGCAGTACCTGAATGCATTTAGTCATTATCTCAGCCAAGGCGGTTCTGGTTTTGACGGCGTTTGTCTGTTTGTTGGCAGGATTACTAAAAAACAGCTGGATGGATCTTGGTCTAACTTAGATCCCATTAAATTTTGAGAGCGATCCGGATACGAAATATGGATTTTCCCATTTACTTACAATGGAGGCTTAAAAAAAATAAATCTGCATTCAATTCACTCACCAAAAGGTCCGATATGAACTATCATGCAAATGTCTTCTGATCCAGAAAGAGGTCAGGAAAACAAAACAAAAACATTTACATTGAAAACACGAATCATCCGATTCCCTTTTTACTTTTCATGGTTGGTGTAAAGATACCAAGAACAATCTAGAACCTTTTGATGATGATCCAGATCACCATGTGGACGGTGTAAATCTAATTACAAAGGGAATGAGCTGCTTAGCAGAGGTCTCTCTGGTTCTTTTATGCTTTATTTTGTAACCATTAACTTCCTCAAATGAGTCACCGGTCATCCCGGGTCAACTCCAAAACAACAGCAAAAAAAAGAAGGCAATGACAGATCCTAAAAACCCTACATATAAAACACACACACACACATATAAGCAAAATCAACATCTGAAAATGTCAGTGTTTTTTAATGAGATAAAACTCAGAGGAATGACGTGTTCTGCATCCGTCTGACCTCCGCAGTGTCGCGGCGAAGCCAATTAAACCCAGGCATTATTATCCATCTTACAGTTTAAATAATGAAGCCACTTGATTACGTTCATTGTTTAAAGAAACAATGCAATCACATAGGTTTACTCCAGACGTTCACCTCTTCTAATCCAAATTCTAGTCTGACACGTTCGACGCCTCCACCGGGTTTCCTGAAAGTTTCTCTCGTAATTTGTTTCATTCATAAAACAGGAAGGAAAAAAAACTGCAGAAAATGAACTTCTAAAGAAAAACCTTGAATATCTGTGTAAAACGGAACATTTCATGCTTCGTTCAAATCTGTAAATGTTTGTGCTATCCCGCTAACAGACAAACAAACAAATCAACAAATAAGCCCCATGTCATTTATTCTTTTCTCTTCTGCTGTGGATTTAACAGTAATTTAGAGCAGAAATCGACGGAACAGAAACTAGTGTCTTCTGCTTTCGGTTTGTGACTCGGTAAGTACCGAGCCATCTGTTCAAACAGCATTTCCTTGTTACGTTATGTAGATTATAACCTTTTTAATTCGTGTGCGCTTGATGACGACATTTCCAACGTGAACAGATTCTACACGTACTCATCCACAGGTTTCTGGGCGAAAAAAGGTGCTTAGAAAATGCAATAATTTATGTAGAGTGAAAGTTAATAAGCTGCTTTACGAGAGTGAACTCGTCGTCTTCCTCCTACAAAGAGGTCTGCACAGAGAGCAATTTCCATCATGACGTTTTTTTTTTGCTTTTAGTTACTGCTTTACTGAAATCATATTGATGCACAAATTGAGTGGAGTGGACTCATTAAGTACATTCCTCTTACTCCAGTACTAGTTTGTCTCCCAGCCCCAGGATTTATTTGAAGTGCATTTATCTTTGCTGCAGTTGTAACCCCCCCCCCTGCCCACAGCCGTTTATTGATGGAGCCCATTTTGGATCAGGACGTGGTACCGACGCCTTTGACCCAAAGTCGTGTGAAAGACGTTTATGTATCGGGAGAGGTTGCGAGATGGGTGAAACCTATGACTCGGGAGTTTTTGGAAGGCGTGAGCGTTGACGTGCAGAGAAGACGTGGGCTCAGGCTTTCGTTAAACTGCTGAATTTCACATTCTGCTGTGAATGGGGGACCCGAGCAGCGTTGGTAGCTTCGCCCATCTGTTTCTGCAGAAGAGGAAGGAAGCGTTCCGTGCATCGAGCCTCTGCTCAGACAGAGGAGGAGGAGGGAGTCTGGTTGAATCAGCTTTTCCTCTCTAATTTTCTTTCTTTCCTCACAAGGATCCTGTTAGTCCTGCGAGATCCCGGTTGTAGTAAAGAGGCAGCGACATGCACTCTTGTGGAGAGAAAAAAAAAAGCAAGGTCAGAATTGAAATATTTATTTGTTGCAATGTGAGATAAGGATTCTGGTTCTCCTTGTGCTCTTCTCTTGGTGGCTTTTTTTATTTTTATTTTTTTTATTTTATTAAACTAGAAAAGCCCTCGGAGAGCACATACCTCTGCCAAGCACCTCAGTCCCACTATATTATGATTTACACCAAAACTAGCTATAAAAGCTTTTAAAAATACAGAGTTTTTGAAGATACAACACATCAGTTTGTGCACTACTAATTCCACAGTGTCTTGGTAAAGCCAGCAAAAAACAGAACCTAATTTTTGAAAGTGTCCAAAAAACACAATTCGGTGGTAAGATAGAGATCCCCTTCATGATTGTGTCAAATTCCATAAACATCAGTCAATAATCAAGATAGTGAGGAACAAATTGTGTTGCTCCATTTCCTGCAATGTTAATGAGAGTTTCAAAGTGATCCAGAATCCAAAGTGGATCGTCAGTTTGCGAGGAAAAGCGTTTCCAATACTCTGTGTTCTTGCCAAAGTTTTTACCAATGCTATCAGGATATCTGCCAATCAATCAGCCCACAGAGCCAGAGCCAGAGTTCAGATTCCACGTTCAAGCACAACGGCGTTGGGGTGTGTTTCTGAAGGCCGAGCCTCTGCTCACTTTGTTCACACGGATAAAGTATTCCTGGTTTTCCCTCTGACGTAAGCTGCCCCCTCTCCCTGAACCCCTAGGTGATGTATGGGTTTCCTGATGAGCAGATCGGTTTACTTGCAGCCGAACTCACCGCTAAGTGCTGCTAATCGTAACGGGGCTCAGCAGCCTCCAGGTGAACCCTGACCGGACTGACGCACAGTTTGACGAAGGGAAATGGAGAGCCACTGTTTTCCCCGAGTTCCCTGATGGACAGATAGCTTCACCAGTGCTCTGAGCTGCTGGTACAGTTCCTGCCAGTTGGACATGTGGCTGCCTGATGGAGTCCATGAAACACAGTTATTGGTAACACTGTTGTACAGTACGTCAGTCAATTTCCATGACAAGTCCCTCTCTACCCGAATCACAGTTCATTTTCTGCTTCACGCAGGCTGCAAGGAAACAAATCGCCTTGTCAAGAATGTGAAGTCCAGTTTGAGCCTGCTTTCTGAGGGCCAGCGTATTGTACAGTTACCATCTGCTTGCATGTATTAATACAGTTTAGGGGCTAAACAGTTCTCCAACACCGTCACCTAAATGTCGTTTGGATTTTGGAGATTCTGATTGTAATTCGGGTTCTGTTTTATATTCCACTTTTTTTGATGACTCTTGATTCTGGTTGTTTTAGGGACGCAGTCAATTCGGACCAGATGCTTATTTTACAGAAGAAAAAATGTCAACTTTACGGCCACAATGGCATGTGCGGTTACGATGTGCCGGAAAGCGAGCGAATCGAGTGTACGGCAGTTCCCGCTCCTAGCTCCTGGCGGCGCTAGCGGGCATGGCCTCTGTTTACACTTGCATCGTGAATTGTGACTTTTAACTAGAACGAATGCCGTCCGCTGAGACTTCTCCGTTTACTTGTATCGAAGCAGGTTAGCGGTGTTTGTGCGATAGTACAGTAAATACACAGACTGAGTGGAAAGATTTTTCAAGGGCTCTAAGCAAACGCCTGGTACGTGAAGTAAAGTATGTGTTGGGCCAGCACGATCTCTCTCCCTATCGCGCCACAGCTAAAAATAACAGCAGTCCTTCCAAGACTGCACAGAGAAAAGCAGGGGGGGGGGGGGGGAAGCAGGGGGAGGGGTGCAGGCAGGGGGGAGAATGGAGAACATTGAGATGATGGGCTGAGAGGGGAGGCAGAGCGAGAAAACAGTCAAAGTGACAGAAGGGGGAAGAGGAGACGGGGCAGAGGTGCATAGAGTAAAGGAAAACAAGTCATTAATAATTTACCTGGAGGGTTGACCTTTGCTTCTCGTCAGCTGTGTTCACCAAAAGAATTGTGTAATGTTGGGAAAGTTTCTCACATGTGTGTGCTCATCGAGCGTTCATATCCAAAATGGCTCTGTGATTAAGAAACAAAAATGGGTATTGTTTAGGAAATGCAAAAACATTCTAGAAAGATGGATCAAAAGGATGCATGAGTTTCCAGCTATAGGCTTGCGTGATAGCTACTGAATTTCTGAATCTATTTGGCGATAATATCGACCGTCAGAGTTTCTTTTCTGACTCTAGCAGGAAGGCGAAAACCACTCATTGCTTAGTCCTCACCAGGTCAAATCTTTAGCTTCACCCAGGCAAGAAAATGCTATCTCTCATCACCAGAGACGGAAACTGACGGATCTACCCTCACTTCCTCGCTGCTGAGGATTCAACATGGATCCCCATTCCTATCTTTGTGTTTGGTTGAGCCTCTGAAGCCTGAAAAAAAAAAGTTAACTGGCTCGCTTAGTCTTAGTCTTTTAGTCTTAGCCAGTCGATCCTGTTCAGGGATTTAATCTCAAATGTTTTCCCAAAGGAAAGGGTCAAAGCAGAACTGAGCAACCAGAAACAGGCAAACAAGATCCACAAAGGACATGGGAAGGTTGAAGTCAAACAGGCAAGCCCAAAAAAAACGGTTTGGTACAAAGGTGTATGCCTAATCCCGAGCAGACAATCCAAAAATGGTGCAAAGTCCAAAAACAAGTGGAGTAAATCGTGTGAAATTTACTTTATTGTCTTATCGAAAGGATGGTGTGAAAGAGTGGAAGGGAAAGACAAACTTTCTTCATTGGTAGGAAAGAATAATGAGACACGGGTGATGCCAATCTTGGTGGGGGGCAGATAATCAGTCAAGGGCAGGGACAACGAACGCACAAGAAGCGGGAAGTAAATAACTGGGGCAAAACAGACAGGAAGTTTAAAGAGAAGCTTCTAAAAAGCTGTTGATTTGATGTCGTAACTGTCCAGGTTCGATGACGTGTGAAAGCAAGCAGGATTTAAACGAGCTTTTATTGCTGCTCACTTTGAGTAGAAACTGTCCAGAAGTGTATTTTATTTTCCTCAATCGTCATTTATACTCTTTTCAATCTGGCCTTTCATAAGGGAATGTTCCATGGGCAGTAGTCCCATTGCAGCATGGACAATATCAAGCAAGGTAAATTGAGACGATTCCATTTGCGGTTTGTTGTACATGGCTAATCTACAATCTTGTTCACCTCCTGTAGAGCCAGCCTACAATTATGAGAGAGCCCTATAGCGATGGGACAAAGGTCAGAAAAACAGGAAACAGCAATGTGTAAACATTGTGAAGGAAGATGAACCCAAATTGCTTCTCGGGAGTTTTCATCAAAGACTTCTTGCCTTCTGTGACAGGAAGTCGTTTGTGACACAGGAATTCTCATGTAATACAGCGTTTGTCATCCTGTTCGTAAGGCGGGCTTTTTTTTGTTGCTATATGCATTCTCTCTGACCTTTTGACTCAGCATCCCTCTGAAACATGCACACACATTCACTTTTGATTAGTCCGGTCTAATTTTTGACTGTTTTGCCTTTGCTCCTTCGTGCTGACTCCTTCCAGATGCACAAAAGAACAGGACTGTAACTGCATGAATTAAGGAGAGAGGTTGTGCCAGTTGTTGCTATATGATTACGGTGTTATCGCGCCACTGGGGATAGTGGATTTGTCTTTGAGCGAGTTTGTATTTACGAACAAAACTGACCAAGGTCCTGGTTAAGGAGCAGGGACACAGCGATAGCGATTTCTCCACAAGCTTAGCTTTGAGGTTTCTTGTTGCTTCTCCAGCACAAGAACAAGAAAGATGCGAGGCGGGGAGAATAATTTTTGCTTATTCTGTCGCGGCGTGTTTTTTTTGGGGGGGGGGGGTTCTAGCATTGGAATGAAGTTGACATAAAATTTCAAGTGTTTCGTTAAAGTGGGAGAAATTTGGGGTTCAGCGTCTTGCCCAAGGTCAGAGCTGGGATTGGAACCACCGACCTACTGATCACTGGACCAAATGGAAATATGATTCCATCCAATCTTCTCAGACATTGCTTTCACTTAAAGACTACTTGTACGTCCGACTGCGGAGGACAGACAACTTCGTCACACGCAAAACCACCGAGCTCGTGATGCAGAACTGCTGGGATGTCTGCTATTGTACCGAGAGAACACAAATTCCTTGTGTGCATTCACATGCTTGGTCAATAAGGACGGATCAAATAGAAACCTCTGATGCTATCAATTCTAAAAGGATCTTCGGACTGACGACAGGGAAGATCCTTCCCAACTCGGCATGGCGTAATCCAGGTGGCCACCCAGGATCAGCGTCACCGATCCAGCAGTAGACTAAGTGTGAAATATCGGCACAATCTTTGCCTCTCTTCCTGAGGTATGGCATTTAGAAAAATGTGCAAATTCCAGGATCGTGACGAAAGAACTTGTTGTGCGAGGTCACACCGACCTTGACCTTTCACCCTCAATTTATAATCAGTTTGTTGTCAAGTCTAACTGGACACGTGTGTCGGGTGTGAGGAAATATATCGCAGCCATTCCTGGCATATTTGATGCATGAGAACGGCATGGATGTTTGGTCACGGCAACCTTTCACCAACACAATCTTAAATCGCCACGTGCCAAGTTTGAGGAGATTCTCCCGCGAGGAATTCCTCAGATATTTCAGCCGTAGCCGTTGCCCGTATGGGGGCATAAAAATCTCTAAACAATACGTGGTTTGGCTCGAGCCGGCGATAGACGGTGCACGCCACGCGACGGAGGATTTTTGTTATTGTGTTGCTCGTCCTCGCGTCTTGCGTTGTAAAACTGAAATGGCAACCCTGACCAGTGATGACTCGTTTTTAAACTACACCTATTATGCCTAAGTCAAGTACAGAACACCGTACCAACAATACAATGGGAGACAAAAGAGATTTTAATCTGATGCATTGGTCGTATAAATTTTAGCGGCTGTCGGGTGCGTGTGTGTGTGTGTGTGTGTGTGTGTGTGAGGGGGGGGGGGGGGGTGTCTTCATCAGATGACTGTTTTCTTTTCACAGCAGCAAGACAGCGCATCTCGGATTGAGTGGAATTTAATGTCTTTTTAACCTCTGTGGAGCAGGCAAATAAGATATCCGCCTTTCTAATTCTTGTTTTTAATACATAAAGGAATGTGTTGATGATAAGGAGAGGAACGTAAAATATCACTGGACGCCTCATTTGAGTCCGACGGATCGTTGCAGCAGACATTCTCTATTCTGTGGGCGGGGACGTTGATGGAAACGCACCATCTGAAGAGAATGTCAGCCGCAGGTGGAGGCTGTCTGTGTACATCTCGGCGTGTTCGCCATCCACACACACACACACACACTCTCGTGATATTCACAGCCTGCTGCTCTCTTGAGGACGGTGTGCTCGTATGTGTGCATTATTATCACGGCCAGGTGGATGGCGGAGGAGGAGCAGGAGGACGGAGGCAATTGTGCAGTTAATGTAGGGAGGATAGAACAACGGGGGGCTTCTTCTTCGGCAGAGGCTGTTAATTAATCAAACACGCACGTATGGGATTTAGATCCTATAGAAAAACGCATAAATATATATATATATACCCGGCAGAGCCTCCTGACGGGATGCTCGACGCCACTCGACTTGGCCACGCCGACTCTGCCTGCTCTATTTGCAGAGCCGCCCCTCCCCTCTCTGATGCTATGATCTAACTGCAGCCTCCTACCCCTTCATAGACACACGTCAACTCTCTCCACGCTCTCATACCAACACACACATGCACACACACGGTGCTGCTGATGCACAACATTCACCATACTGGTGGCGCGCGGGGTGTGTCGCCACATTTGGTCTGCGAGAATTGATGTGTGTTGTTTGGATCACATGGCGTTAACACGGACCGCGGACGCCCGTGTCAGTGCCGCGGCCTGCATTGTTTATCCTGTTGATCATGTGGTTTCGCTTTGTTTGTTTTTAACACACACACACATTCTAAGCGGTGTGTTTTCAGGGAAAAAAGAGGGAAAAGTACAGAAATTTTGAAAAACAAAAAACCAACCTTGTGTCTGTTCCGTTTCACTTTCCAATATAAAAAAGAAAAATTGGTGGAAAGATAAAGAATTGTGGAAAAGCAGGTGAGTTTTTATTATTTTATTTTTTTTAGATCCTCTGAGTGGGTCAAAGTTCCCCCCAGCAGCCAGAGACGCGTTCTGATTGGCTGAGGAAAGGTGAAATTAAAACCACTGTAAACTTTCGACCTCACAGGAACCAGAGAGAGGAACGCCCATCGCTGGAGCGAGAGCGAGGTTCTCTCCTCCTCCTCCTCGCTGCCTCTCCCTCCTCCATCTTTTCCCCTCTATCTCTCATCTGTTCCTATCTGACTCGCCCCTCCCTCCTCCTTTCGTTCCCCGTTAGTCTGTTGTTAACTCGGTTTTGCTCTCTTTCAGTCCAAACCATATCTCCGTTTCAACCCCCCTCCTCTATCTCCAGCTCTCCTCTGCTCCCCCCCCCCCCCCCCCCCCCTCCCATGAATTTGTGCCTTGCTGCATATAGCCTGATGAGAGGGTGGGAGGCAGGGAAGGAGGCGCAGAGCAGGAAAGAGCTGGGGGAAGGGTATAGAGAGGGAGGAGACAGCCAGAGAGGGGGGGGATGGGAGTAGAGACAGAGGGAGAGGAGCACTAGAAGAAGAAGGGCAGGAGGAATGCAGCCTTCCTGATGTGTGCTGCACAAACTGCACAAACTGCTCCCTGTTAAAGAGGAAACGCTAAAGAGGAGTGAATTTATAAATAGATGTCTGACTTTGAGTAAGATCTGCCGAGAGGGGAGAGCCCGTTTTTGCTGCTAATGGTTTCTCTCGTTACACATCAAATGACTTGAGGGGTATTTATACATAAAGTGTGTGTGTGTGTGTGTGTGTGTATTAATTTAGAATGATTTCATAAGCCAACTAAAGACCAGCCCTCTCATTTGCTGCTTTGCATGCATGTAGGCATGCAGGGTTGCAGCTGCGATTGGCCATCAGACATTTCCAAACCGCACAAGGTGATGGAATTCTGTCCGGTGGAACCGTTGGGCTGCGTCGTTTCGCTCCCTGGCTGATGCTATGTTTCTGTAAAATGCAGAAAGAGAGACGAGGGCCAGATCCATCGTCTCGTAAAAGACGAAGCAGAGGTCTGAGATTTATATATTTTTTATTTTTACTTTCCCTGCCGGTAAAAACCAACAACAACAAAGCAACAACAGTGAGTTAAGAGAGGAAGCTGAGGATGCGATTGAGTTAAGCAGAGAGGGAGGGCTGGGAGGAGGAGGAGGAGGGGCTTTGCGGTGGTGCTCCTGCCTCTCAGTGGGCACCATATGGTCTGGTAATATAGAGAAGCACATGTTTAGTTTGTCCTGCATGCTGGTAATTTTTCTTCCTCCTCTTCTACAAGTTGTCAGCCAATTATGCCTCTTAAGGGGTAAAAATGTCACCAAGCGCTCGCGTTAAGTGGAGCGGGCGGGCTCCCTCGCCATCTTCAAGATGAAAAAGCCTCTCCAACAAGCACTCGTGCTGCTGCTACCGACAGGAAAACAAGCGTTCCTCCTCCCTCTGATTGCAGCTTCTTCTGCTTTTCGTCTTTTTTCTTCTAGGTGCTATTTTAACTGGCTGGCTCGTAAGTCTTTGGGCAGCACGGTGGCGCAGCGGTAGCGGAGTTTGCTTGTTCTCCCCTCGTCTGCGTGGGTTCTCCGGGTTCCTCCCACCACCAAAAACATGCAACTTAGGTGAATTGGTTACACTGAAACGTCCCTGCGATGAACTGGCGGCTTGTCCAGGGTGTGTCCTGCCTCTCGCCCAGAGCCTGCTGGGATGGGCTCCAGCACGACCTGCGACCGGGTTACGGATGAAGCGGTTAAGAATATCGATGGATGGATGGGTGATTTATTTTTTTCCCGCCCATTGCGGCAGTGGGATCGTTGTTTTTTCTCTGATGCTGTCGCGGAGGTGAAAAGGGGAGCCGGTTGATGCGTGCTGGCAGTGATGTGTGTGTCACCCAATGCTATTTGACTTCTGATTGGGGGGGGGGGGTTGTGCGTTAGGAGGGATCGCATCGTTTTTTTTTCTTCCCTGCACGCTGTCATCTGGTTCCAAGGTGTGCCAGCCGTCTCGTGGCCGAGCTCGCGTGTTAGCTTGTGGGTGGTTATGCATGTTGCCATGCAGTTTCCCTGCCTCTCCACCATGTGCTTCTGTCTGTGGGAGTGATGGATGTCAGGCAGGCGGCTAATGTGATTTAGATGCTCCACCAGGAGCGTGCGTGTCTGTGCGCTCGCACGTCTCCTCCACGTGTGTGCAGCTGAATGTGTACCTCCCTCCCTCCCTCCTTTGCTGCTTTTCTCTCCTCCACCATTCCCACCCCCATCACCTTTTCCCTGCGCTGTGCAGTTTTTGGACTCTGAGCAAATAAATAGAGGAAGGAGGTGTTTATGTGGCAATTCTGTTCGCTCACTGTCACCGTGAAGGAAAGCGCGCGCAAGGCGGTGGAGAGGAAAGTCGGGGTGGAGGAGAAGGTGGTGTTCTCTCACTGAGACCGCACTGATGGGTAATTGAGAACCAATTATGTCTTATTCCCATTAAAGGAAGTCTTACAGCTTATTCGCTCACTGCACACTCGCGCATCGCACCCATGCTTCAGCCGGAGAAGGGAGGGAAAGGGAGTTTTAGCCGAAGGCAATTATTTAGTGAGAAAAACACCGTCGCACCATTCTTTCACACTCGCCCCTCCTTTCTGTTCACAGTTTTGCAACTCCACTAACTTTAATTTATCAACCTTAACGTCAGCATTTCTGGCACCTCGATGACACTAAAGCCCTGCATTTTAGTAAGGGGCTCTGGAATCACACCTGACACAGGTTAATTCCTGGCTGCTACCGCGTGATTCGTCCACGCAGTCCTGGAGGAAGACGTGAGATGCTATACAAGTAGTAAGTTTGCAATTGTAGTAATACTCATGAAAAGAAGAAGTCTTACCTGTATTGCACGTCACCGCAATGTTCAACACTTAATAATTCTGCTGATGTTAACTGTTGACAGTGAAAACAAGGATTCATTTTCTACCGCTTTTCCTCTTTACGGGTAACGGGAGTTGCTGGAGCCAATCCCGATTTCTTCATGACACTAAATTTTTTCAAACCACCCTCAGCAGAAAGAAATGAACTTTGCTGCCCGGTCTCAGCAGCAAACTCTCGTGGGTTGTTTCCATAAGTCATCTTCTGTTATAGAGAATATTATTTAGCACTCTGGATGATGGTACAACATGGAAACAAAGTGAGTGCAGTTCATTCTGAGCGCATCATGTTATGAGTATTATTAAATTTAAGGGGAATCCATCAAATAGAGTAAACCCAGTAAAAAAAAAGAAAAAACACACACGTGAAACTTCTGGTGTTGCAAGAGGAAAGCTCAAAAGAGCATTGAAGTCTGTCTGGGTACATCCTCTGGAGTTCATCAATGTCAAACCATCTTGGCAAGGCTTTTAGCAATAATATTTGATGTAGACTACGGTAGCGGACAGACATTGGTATAGCGCAGCACTGCTAAAGCAGTGATCCCCCGATTTATTTCTTTTTATCTTTATACCTGGCCTCAAAGTATCCGATTCAAATTCAGCGAGAAGAAAATAGCCAGTTTTATTGCATTGAGTGTAAGCCTGTCCTCAAAGCAGATGTTGCCCTGTAAAGTCATTTTAAAGTGGCCCTGGGCTATTATGACAAAAACCTGATGCAATAGCTTTTCTTTTTATAAATTCTTTGCTACCTTTTTGGCAGTTTGTCTTCTTGACTTGGAGACAAGTCTGCGCCTTCGTCCACTTCAGACTTTACACCGTGGTGTTGTGTTCAGAGAGTTTTGCTTCCTCGACCTTCCTGGAAAAGGATGACTCATGCAAACGCATGTTTCATTTTCTTGAATATGCAAATGCATGTTTGATGGAAGCTGACAGGAAGCACACCCTGTGGACGGCAGGGTATGTTTTTAGTTTTAGGCCCGCGTGCCCTCAGTTTTGATTTCTTCATCCTCCATCCCCACGTTTTCCGTCTATTAGATGGAAGTGGACTTGTTTTCGACGATTGTATTTAGCGAAGCGGATTCACACTGATATGATGTGAAAGCCTAATTTTACAGCTAAGAAAAGGGGGTTGGGATGATGGAGACTGTGGAGATCCTGGCACTTTTTGTCCACATTAAAAGCGGCGCCAAGTCTTGTATGAGTTCATTGTAGACGGAGTAGGGCGGTAGAGAATGGCTGCCCTCTCCGGTGCCCCCTCATCTGTGGCGGGGAGCTTTGGACTTGGACTTTTTTTTATTAGCCTCTGTGGCCTGATTTGTTTAAGGGTGAGGCAAGGTGCCAAAATGTGGCTTGGCTTCTATTTTGCTCCAGTATGAGTGCTTGATTTGTTGGAGGGGAGTGGGCGAAGCAAAAATACATCGGAGTTACCCAGAGTACGCACAATACACTTTTCTGTTTACTGGCTAGCACACACAATTCCCTTTATTCCCAGTCATTACAGAAGACGGACTCGGAGAGAAAGATCCTGTCGTGACAATGAGAGGCAGTCAGAAGAAGGAATGATGACTAGATAAAGTTCGAAATGAAACAACCTGAATTTCATTTCCCTATCTATCGCTCGCCTGAAGCTGTTTTGAACGGTGAAGATCCTTTTGGCCTGACATTAATTGTCTTAAAGGGTGTGTTCATGCAAACCCGCATAACACAATTAGGCACGCAAATGCGTGACTTTTGATAGTTCATTCTATTCCTGTTTGGACGTTCTCTATGCTCAGACACCACCAGATCTCCTCTCTTGCTTTTCATCGCTTCTTTTCTCCTTTTTTCTAATTAGCAAAGCACAAATAAAAAGCATTTTTTTGTTCTGGAGTTATTGGCCGTTGAAGAAAGGCAGAGTTCAATTTCAAACATAATTGACGTCTTTATACGTCATGGCATTGAATGACTTAAACATATAAGAAAATATGAATGCCTTAAATATATATATTTTTAAATAAAACGGCTCTCAGATTTTTTTAAAGGTTGGGTGTGTTTGAGTTTGAGGTGGAGACTCAATGTTTATTCACAAACTAGTTTAAACTGTTTTCTCTCATCCTGCACACACACACACACACACACACACACACACACCCTCTTTCTGTCTGCTCTGTTGACTGTTTTTTAGGGGGGGCAGGATGTTTTATAAAGTTGGTGGAAAAGTCTTTCTTCTGTTCTGTTCTGTTCTGATTCAACAGCAGCAGGTGAGGCGAGGCTTTTCTGCCATATTGAATCGATCCAATCCGAGCATGGAGCAGATTGACGTCCTGGAATCAGGGGCGGTTGGAAGCTTTTATACACAATAAGGAGGCGCATATATGTCCAACATCTGTGATGCATCAGTACATTTATTCTCTTCTCAGCTTCGGTCCTGTCATCATGTCCACTGGTCCATATTGAATATGACAGATTGTACCAATATCTGTCCAATCTGCTTGTCAGGAAACACCACTCTACGAC
Organism: Brachionichthys hirsutus; assembly: GCF_040956055.1. Lineage (NCBI taxonomy): Eukaryota > Metazoa > Chordata > Actinopteri > Lophiiformes > Brachionichthyidae > Brachionichthys > Brachionichthys hirsutus. The sequence continues at coordinate 13,165,847 of NC_090898.1, forward strand.
CGCAAGCGGATTGTGTTGTTGTAGTTCATTATTAATAACTGAAGCTGGTCAATTTAGGGTTTTAAAACAGGACAGCCAATATACGACTGAAGTAACGCAGTTATTTAGTTTCAGTTCCATTTGATCAAAATGTCTTTTCTCCCGTTGCTCATCTCACCTTCAGAATGCAGCTTACAGTTTAGAAACTAATTTGACTGTCAGTAAAATCTGCACATTTATAATCTTCTCAGTCAACAAAAAGTTTATTATAGCCCTGAAGTAAATATGAAACTTTTTAGTCAATTATGTCTTTATTTAATTCCAAGATGAAACTATCCAGATATGATGAGGGATTCAAAAGGATTTTGATTCAATATGAGGATTTGATACCAGATCCAGGTTGAATAAAATTTTACCGAGCCCCGGTTTGAGACTTTCAGGCATAGTGAGAAATGACACATTTGATTTTAGGTGCAGTTTTGATCAAATATCACTGGATAAACTTTGATTGTTATTTTTGTTGCATCATTGTCAGGTGACGGACCGATCAGATTGACATGAAATTATGGATACTGAATGCTTTAAACATGAAAATACAAGAGTGGTACTGATCCATAAGTAATAAAGTATTCACCTTTAGACCTTCTTGGCCACACCCACCACTCTGGAAGCTGCAAGCCACACCCACAAATATAGGAAAAATCTGTTTTGAATAATCACTCAAATTTTCTTCATAGAATATTTAGAATTATCGTGTCGTGGGGTGAGCTGTGGTTCAGGTTAGGCTGACGATAGACTTTACAGTAAAGGAGACGTCTCGTTTGCTGCAGTCAAACTTATTAATTAAAAAAAAAAATGCATATTAATGTATACTGCAGCTTTAAATGAGGGAGAAAGTCTATGTGCCATCAGGTACAATTTTGGGAATCTGTTGTCTGCATTCAAAATATGGAATCAACTGAAGCTGTTTCTTTTTTTAATTATTATTATTATTATTATGTCTTTGGGCTGGAAACCAAGTTCAGATTTAAATGGACTTTACCAACAGGAAAATGTTTGCCTTCCTCATTATCTTACCTGAGCTGAGCTGCTTTAAACGCATCAACAACACACAAGCATTCCGTTTCCTTCTTGTTGCGCTTCTCAACACGTGAGCACGTTCAGATTAAGTGACGAGCACCGGCAAAGCGATGCAATAACTCAATGAAGGTGCGTCAATCGCACAAGCGTCTACATTTACGTCACGCTTCTGAATGCAATCCGCCACCGTCGGGAGAGGACCGGTCGGTGTCGATCATCGTCCACGGACAGACGAGCCGAAGAGCAAACTGGAACGCTGGCGCTCTCCTTAAATTGTTCTTTACTTAGTTTCAGGTGTAAACGCAGTTAGTGGCATCGTCAGAGCTGTTTCTTCACAAGATGCTCCTTCGTGAATCTGTTGGGTAAATATTTCATAAAGTCCTTTTCCAGTTTGAAAAGTCGATTTTCAAGCAGGAGGGAAGAAAAATCAATTTTTTTGTTGGGTTTCAAAGGCAAATACTGAGACTAAGACTAAAGACCAAGACTAAACAGGACTTTATTGGTCTCAATGGTTTCAATAATACAAAGGTGTGATGGGGGGGGGGGTAATTGCTGTTCCACCCCTGAGCTGCCCATTAACAAGATAAAGTCGTAGGGACATCCCTTCCGACTTTATATCGCGGCTCACTTTCCACAGATTCACTGTATCCCGAACGTGTGTATTTACATATCGCAGATTTGAAATGAAATGTTTACATTTCCATTATTTTCATTATTTTATTGATTAAAAGAAGCATTTTCTCGCCTAAGAAAAATAAAAACGGTAATAAGATTTGTGTATTACAGCACATACACAGTATTGCAACATATAAAACACAGCACCGGTACGGTACTGCATCGTCACCGTTTTCAGGGTGACGCAAAAACGGTCCGTTTTTAGTTTGTTCTCCCATAAATGAAGGACCAAGATGCAGAGAACTGTTGCCGTGGAGTCGATGCCTTCCACATGTACGCCGGCACTAAAACGTGAACCCCCGGCTGCTGCTGCTTCTTCGCATTTGCTTTAACAAGGATGGGATGCTGCAGCGTTTAGATATTTAGAAGAGGAGAAATGAAACGCACGCTGAAATCTTGGAATAATCTAAGAGCACGGCGGGATAAAAAAGACACTTGTTGAGGGGGAAGGCAAATTGTAGATTCAACCTCAGTACGTGTTCCACGCTGGTTTTCTGTTCCAGGATTTACGCCAGTTTAAGCAGCCCCGCGGGATGCTAACTAGCATTTTCTTCCCTCTGGTTTTAATTGCGGTGTCAAAGGCAGCACTAAGGAGCTCCTTCCCGCTCCGGCACGGCCGGGACAACTTCTCCTCTCAACTTTTGCACACCACACGAGAAGACAAATGGAGTCATTCCTCTTTGTCGCGGCGGAGCTATAAATCCTTCCCCAGTCGTTCTCCGGCTCTATTTTTCTCCCCTTTCAATTAATAAGGAACACATCGGTTGTAGGAGGGTCTTTGTTGCAGTGTGAGAGTCCATATATCAGCCAAACCAGAGCACCCACCCACCTCCCTCCTAAAACACACACAGACAGACCCCATCTGCTCCCAATCATGGGTGCAGCCAGGGGTCAGGTGGCTGCTGGTGCAAACACACACACACACACACATACATATATATAGCATAGGTTTGCTCGGCATGTGGTCAATCGCAGACACACCCACTCATTTGGGCGTGTCTTGAATTATTTGGTCGTAAATGCGCACTCTTGTCTCGACACTTCCACAGCCTGTAAATAAAGATTAAAGTAAACATGCGTTGTGTATCTGCGTGCCCCGCACGCACACACACACACACACAGTGGCAGATGGACATGAGACATCTTGACGGCGTGCTTCACTGATGACAGGGTGTCATGGAAACGCCCAGCGTGACTATCCCTGTGGGATGCGCTCTTATGATCATTCAGACAGAAGATTCGAGCAGCTACAACAAACCGATTGGGCCAACACCCAACACACACACGTGCACATACTCACACACACACACGCACGCACGCACACTCGTGCTTTATCTGGATCTAAATAGACACAAATTAGCCTATTATGTGCTTTTGGGATTAGAGCGATTTAGCCTAATGGTCTGTTTTTGTACTCTTACTTCAGAGTCCACACAGCACCGGCGATATTTGCCAGTGAAGGCTGGACGGGTCGATCCAGCCGTCCGGATCTGAGGCGCACGCTGAGCGGATCGGCGCCTTTATTTAACCTGTTAAGGTTCGAGTGTCTGTTTGATCATAGGCTGTCTTCACTTTAAGGTTTCGACCATTTGGCTTCCTGTTTAACTAGTGTCTCAACATCCGTGGGTGTGTCTGTGCGCGTGTGTCTGTGTGTGCGTGCGTGCGTGTGTGTGTGTGTGTGTATAACTGGTCCTGCTGTGGGAGTATTCTGTGTTGATGCAGATGCACCAGAACAACTACGTGTTTGCTGCACACAGGCGCACCAGCAACGGAGACATAAGCAAGGCACGGTTCACCGCAGCTTCCTGTTCCTGTGTTTTCGGGCGGCTGATTGATAATCAAAGATTGTCGTTTCGATATCGATGTCGCCCGTATTGAACGTCGCGGACGGTGCTTGAACCTTTTTGTTGTTGTCTTTTGTTCCAGACTCCATTGACCAGCTCACATTGGACCTCACTCCCAGAGTGTGGGCAGGAAGCATCTGATCGTCCATCATCTTGGCACTGTCACAAGGTGGGCTAACAAAACATCCCATATGGTTGTCATGGAAACGGCCTAGTGGGTTTAGGTCTAGCGGTTTGCCAGCGACGGTTTCTTGTCGTTGCCACATTCTTGCAGCATCCTCCTGACCCAAACGTTGACGCGAGAGGCGGGGTTTGTGTTTCCTTTCTTTTACGGAGGTTTGATTTTTGTCAGGTTTAATAGTTTAGGAGGAAAATGTGGCGGAGAAGGAAACAAAAAGGGTTGAGCAGCCGAGAAAATGAAGAGTGGGAAGGCAGCAGGGAAACAGGAGGAGAAATCAAATTATTCTTTGTGCTCTACCTGCCACAGAGGCAGAATGGGAGCATTAATCTTTTAGCCCTGTCTGCAGGTGACAGCAGCGCACGCACACACACAAACATACTCAGACTTAACCAAACCATACGCTCTATCGTTCTCCTGCGGCTTCGCCCGTGCTTTTTCAGATGCACTGCCGAGACGGAATGATTCTTTGCAGAAGGGCATCGGTAGGAGGCGGGAGTTGGAGGACGGGGGCGTCCAGATCCAGGTGAAGGAGATTCTGACTGGAACAGTGCTAAGAACCAAACTCTCCCATTTGAAGTCTAAAATTGGGGCAATTGCATTAAAAACAGGTTTCCTTTAATAACAACTCAGGCGGAAAGAAACCGATGATACATTCAAAACATTAGGTCATATTGATTTCAAGTAATTGGGCTAGATTTTCAATAAAACCAGGAACTGCGGTGCCGCCAAACGGCTCCTTCTCCATAGCGACGGCAGCTTTTGCTTATGGGATGCAGACCAGCCTCAAGACACCAAAGGGGAACATGTTAGAATGTTCTGTCATCCTCTAGAATCAATACTGTGTATATAGGCCAAAAAATAACAAATACTCCTGCATCAGTGCGATGCACGGAAACGTAATTCCAAAATAAAAGCATGAAAGATATGCCTTCCAGTGATTGTCCTGTGGAAACATTGCAGCGAGGACTCGTGAGTCCTGCACACGAAGCAGCTGCGTCTGTTGTCATGTGACCGGCGTGAGTTTACTCAGACGGGCCGGCCCAGGCCCGGGCGCCGCTGTTTTGTCAACAGAGATTATGAAACAGCTATTTGCAGACAGGTAGGCGGGGGGGGGGGGGGGGGCGCCAGTCGGCAATCACCCGCTCCAATCAGACCCCAGTATATCACCCCGCCATCACTCTCTGCCCCCCCCTCCCCCCTCCTCCCTTCCTCTCAGCGACTCCCAACACTGCTGCCTCATCCTTCCCCCCCAAAAAATACAAAGGCGATGCTCTTCAGACGGGAGGTTTAATGGCAGCGGCGCTCTCCGATGTTTGTTCGAGAGCGATGGGGAATGAAAACTGCCTTTCGAACAGATTCTGAAAACTTTCCGCGTTAACCTCACAAACTGTGCGAGTTTTATTTCACCCCTGAAGGAAGTTGAATCCATTTTTAGGGGATGACAGACTCAAATAAATCAGTTTCTGTCCAGGTGACACACAGTGCAGATAAATACTCTACTTTTCGGTAGAGGTTTATTTAAAATCTGCTCCCCTTGAGAGTTGAACTCCTCGCTCATTCCAAGCGTGCACAGAAAAAAAAAAGAAAATCAACAATTGAAAGTGTAGAAACATACATTTCAGTGCATCTAAAAGAACGCGTCTGCATAAATGTACTCCCTCTAACCCCAAAACTGGAAACGGAAACGCTCCGTTGTTCAATGTTAGGCCGAAAAAGGAATATGATTGATAACCGTGAAATGAATAGTTCATATTGAATTAACCAACAACACTCTGCAAACCTTTTAAAGGTTAATGTCAGATGCAATAAAATCTCTTTTCTCTGATCATAATAAGGCCTGTTGTTATTATTCTATAAACAAATAAATAAACCGAAACAAGACGGAGAAGCTCGAATCTGAAATGTCACATCTGTTTCCGTTTCACTCAAAACAAACACGATGACAGTCAAAGGAATAAGCCGAGCAAAACTCTCCTTGTTCTCAACGTGGATCCAGTGAGAAGGACTCCCCTGGGACCGACCTACGGAGCCCAAGGACTCTCAATCTTGAGCAGTTGATCCGAGACAAACTCCTTTAAACGGCCCGGAACATGTTTGGGTCAAAGGTCAGACGCCTCCCCTTGAGATTTGTCAGGTCAAGATCAGGGTTGAGGGACCCGGTCAAAGCTGGCGTGAACGTTCCGAGCTGCTTACCTGCATGGATGCACTCGCCTGTGCTGTATCTGTCAGCAGAGGAGATGACGGAGACACAGTCTCTGTCCCGTCTCTGTCCCGTCTCTGTCCCGTCTCTGTCCCGTCTCTCTTTGGATCGTCCTCGAGCCGCCGCTGATTAGGGACCAATCAGATTAACAGCTGCTCACTGGTGATTGCGGCCTTAATTAATGCCTTTGAGTTAGGGCGGGGCAATTAACTGGAGATTTGTGGAAACCAACCTTTCAAACTTCTGACTAACCTAATCCGCCTCATGTCGATTAATTTGATGAAGACTTCCCCTGGGGTGTCTGCGTGCAGGAAAAAAGAAAAGTACATTCTGTCCAGTTCCTCCACCGGGACTCAACCGGTAGCACTCAAAAGCATTTTATTCCTACCTTAGTCAAATAAATATTATGAATTTAAAAATGCATCCATAAATTAAACGTTTTCTCAATTTGAAGTTTTGAGGACCGGTTGAGGACATTTTGGCCCAATGACCTCTATTCAGTGACCTTTCCAATTAAACCCAACCGGATACGAAACGGTTCCATCTGGTTTTTTTTTTTTTTTTGCCCTGAGTTTGGCTCCGGCTAAAATTGATCCCCTCACCCATCGCAGAGCGGGCGAGACTGTCCGGCGGTAATGCAATCGATAATCCTGGAAATAATCCCGTCACAAATATCAAGGCCTTCCTCCATGAACGAGATCAAACCTAGACAAGAACTAGTTTCTACAAAGTCTGGTCGCACAAAGAGGAACGAGACATGCTAATGATTTAAAGTGGGATAAAGGCGGACATTTTTACCAACCTATTTCTGTGTAAAATGAGTCGGGGAAACACCTTTTCTTAATTCCCTCGCCTTCGTACACCTGTGCAGCGTCTTTTCCAAGTACGTGTGAACTTCGGGTGAAATGTGTGAAGGGGGGGGAACCTATCTCTCTAATTCTCTCCACGATCCCAACTTCCTCCCTCCGAGATAAGATTTTCATATTCTTTTGGTATGAAACTCATTTTTTTTAGATTTGCAGACGAGCCTGTTCCTCTACTTAGTTTAACCTGCTGATCTGAACGACTTTTCTTTCATCTCTACGCCTTTTATAAACCTGCAGCTGCACAGAAACCAACTCGCCTGCTTTTTGCCTCATCCTCACTCCTTAAATTGTCATTTTCACGTCCGTCTCCCTCTTTACTCGTCTCATTCTCACTGCCCCCTGCTGCTGTATTGTACCCACAGCAGCCCCGCTGCCCCCCCACCACCAGGCCCCACCGCCTGTGGCGTGTAATTGACTTTCTCCCTGCACTGGAAAAGTGGGCGTCCTGCGTCAGGCTGGAGGTGACCCATTTCCCTGGGGCATTCAGCGGCCCTCCTCATCAGCCATTCTCCGGGGCAGCCTCATTCACGCCACAAGTAGAGCAGCTCTCCCTTTGAGGTCTCCAATAGGCTGGCAGACAGACAGACGGGCGGGCGGGCAGACAGACGGGCGGGTGGGCAGCCAGACGGGCGGGCAGACAGACGGACAGACGGCGGACCAAAGACAGATTTTCACTCAACACTTCGCACTTTGCTCGCTCGTGTTCTGAGGCCCTCCGTCTTTGTACCCCCCCCTCTTTGCTTTCTGCCTCCTGCGCTCTTCTACTCCCTCGTGGTCGGTTTCATCAGACAACAGCAAGTGTGTGTGTGTGTGGGGGGGGGGTTTGTCTGAAGATAAGCAGAAGACAGGGAGGCAGGTAGACGGAAACATCGGGAGGCAGACAGGAGGATCGGCAAGAAGACAAAGACAGTCAGACAGGGGGCGCTCTAGGGAGAGATTAAAAAAGAGGGATTTGAAAGAAAGTCAACGCAGGAGGGATTGAGCAAGAGGGTTGACTCGTCGTGAGAGCCGCCTCTTACTTTTAGAAGTACGTCCCCGTCGTTGTCCTGCGAGGGGAACGCACTTGCAGACGTGCGTGAAAGCAGCCCACATATTGATTAGGTCTCGGTAAGAAGGCGTGGTCGCCGCGCGTTCCAGCCGGATATGATCTTACTGAGGGGGGAGGCGCACCGGACGCCACGATGCTGCGTGCTGATTAAACGGCCGGCCCTGCCGTTGGCCTGATTTGCTGTGCGGGAACGATGGAATGAAAAGGCTCCTCTGGCTGTGAAGGTTACGAGGAGGTTCAGCCCACATGCATCAGAAACACACACCCTCCTTTCCTCCCCTCTCACCTGTTCACCTCCCCTCCATGCCTTTGTCTCTCGCTTCCTTTGGTCCCCCCCCCCCCCCCCTCTCTTTATCTTCCCACTATATTTGTGTTCTCTCTCCTGCTCATTTACTTTCCTCTCTCCTCTCCCTTCCTCCAGCCGCTCTTCCCTCCTCCTCCTCCTCCCTTTCCCCAGTGTCAGCTGCTGTCACTGTGGCAAAGAAAGGGACCAATCACAGCCCATTTCACATCTCCCTCCCTCCTTTATTTCTTTGGTCTCCCCACCCACCTCTCTCTCTCTCTTGCTGATCTCCCTCTCCTTCGCCTCCTTTTGTCCCATCTGCCTCTCTTCCCCTTCATCGTCTCACTTCCTGGAGATGAAATATGATGCATTATGGAGACAGACGGGTGTCTAACAGTGTTAGCTGTGCAGCGTAGCTTATTGCCAGAGACATTGCTTATCCTGAGTGTGTGTGTGTGTGTGTGTGTGTCCCGTGAGCTCATGAACTCATAAACGCCCCCCCCCCCCCCCCCCCCCAGGCACACACACAAACAAACACAATCGCATGCTTACTGTCTCTTAAAGAGGAAGAGGAGCCGGATGAGACGTGTTTATGTTGGTCAGTATCTGAACGTGATTTGCATGATACAAGCATATTTCTTTCACCCTGCTGTGTTTTGCACGCTTCCCGCTTTACAGCCTGCCTCTGAGTTCTAATGGACCATCCCCAGGTCTTCTTCCCTTCACAATTAACTCTGTAACGAGAGGTAATGGTGTCCATTTCAGCCCCTTCCCTGCCTCCCTTCAGCGCTGTGCTTACACCCGTTGTCTGCGCCGTCCTCTCAGGTGCTGATATGCGTTCACCATGAGCGGATTGGGGGAGAACTCCATGGAGCCTCTGACCTCAGAGAACCGGAAACGCAAGCTCTCGACTTGCGACACGCCTGGTCTGGGGTGAGTCTGGCCGATCAGTACCAAATTGAGTAAAGCCATAAATGTGTGCAAAGAAAAGCACATTGTTCATGTCGTTTGGGTGGGAAATGCACTTTAAATCTAAATTCTGATTTTAAAATAGGCTTATGTTCCTTCTTTATTTAACCAAGTAAAACATCTAATTGAGTTTAAATCCACTCTCGCCTAACGTCCGGGATATGAGAGCAAATAGAATAAGTCTGCACGTTGACTCCGGCAATTAGAAGTAGACTATATTTTGATCCGAGTCGGCTCTTTTCAGCTTTCAGGGACTGGAAAGGGAAAATCGAGAAAACACTCGAATAAAGAAGCTTTTATTTATGTTTTTTTTTTTCGTGCGATGGTCGGAGAAATATACACGTATTTTGCTTTCACGTTGAGTGCCAGATGAGGAAATTGACGCTTCTCACACGTCGCTACGCTAAATGTGAAGCTTCAGCCGCTGAGACCGGCTTTTATCCCCAAATAACGAGGTTCCAGTTCTCAGAAATAGTCGTGTTCAGACTACAATAAAAAAAAAACACTGCTGTCTTTTCCTCGCTGTCATTTTGTGCAAGAAAACATAAAAATGTTTGATGCACCTTGCACTCATATTTCCCCACACATCAACAAGCAGTGAGATTGAAAGGCGAGCGGTGTGGCGTTAGCTTAGCTTCACTCTTTGCATCATTGTCCGCTGCAGATGTGAAAGGAAGCGACGCGAGCAGGAGAGCAAGTACATAGAGGAGCTGGCGGAGCTGATCTCCGCCAACCTCGGCGACATCGACAGCTTCAACGTGAAACCAGACAAATGTGCCATCCTCAAAGAGACGGTGCGCCAGATCCGGCAGATCAAAGAGCAGGGTGAGTGGACGCCGCCGGCCGCCGCCCGCCATCCTAGCGGCCACGGAGAGCTGGGGTTGGGTATGGGCTCTGTAAATCAGGCAGCATTGGGAAAGGTGAGCGAGGAAGGGATGAGAGAGAGAGAGAGAGAGAGCTGGGGGGGCTAGCGCGCACACACGCACACACACACACACACACAGAGCCCAGGTGCAGGGACGAATCCGTCATTCATCTCCCGCAAATTTCCCAGCCTCAAGTGTTTGTGTTTGGGAGGAAACACTGGCAATACTTTGTGAATCTGTCATTCAGCGCTGTGTGTGTGTGTGTGTGTGTGGGTGCGTGTGCACGTGTGTGTGTGTGTTATGGGAATGCACAGCTGCACGCCGGCCTCGCCAGGGGTGGTTTAATTGGACGTTTGCAGGCCCCTCCATTCTGTTGAGCTGCTCAATGATTAGATCTGTTTCACGGGTCCGTTTCCGTTTCGCCGGGACCGTTTCTACAGCTGCTTAAAAACCGGAGACGCTCGCAGACGCACCGGCAGCACAGGTCGGCCCAAATTCAGCTTTTACACTCAGAGCTGCGTCTGTACAACCCCCCCCCCCACCCAAGGTGAATTTCTCAAGATCTGGGTAGGGGGGGTTGGAACCGTTGGTGGATTTTGCTCTTGCCTCTGCTGGGCTCAGTCGGCGTCTGCCACCTCGACAGGAAGGGGAAGAGGCTACAGCTGGTCCTGACTGGCTGCTGACGCGTTGCCATAGTTACGGGAAATGAAGACTGAAATGACACAGGCGTTTAGCTCTCATCTCGCTTTCTACCTGTCCCCCCCCCCCCCTTCTCACTTTCAGTTGCTCTTTCTGCCAGCCTTCATTTCTGCTCTTCAGTCGCTCCTGTTTTCTCTTTAATGTTTTAACTCCTCCCTTGTTTCCCTGCCATCTCTCTCTCTCTTCTCTCTCGCTCTCATCTGTGCTGCAGCACGAGTGGCTTCAGGTGTGCTCCCAGCATCTTAACGCATCGAGTGAGCCGATGTAGTGCAGCCTGTCTTTTTGCGTCTCATGCAGCCTTTCCTCTCCCTCGTTCTTTCTGTGTGCCGTATGCAGCAGCGTTTCTCTTCTTCTTTTCTTTTCGTGGGTATGCATCGTCCCTGGGGAGCTAATCAGATAGAATGATTCCTGTGCCGAGCAGCCCCCCCCCCCCCCCCCCCTCCGCCTCTTTCTCTTGACCAAGCCTCGCATTAATACAACACAAATGCCAGCCTCTTCCTGTCAGCATTGTCTCTCCTCCATTCCTTCCTCTCTCTGTCTTTTTATATTTCTGTCTCTCTCTTCCTCTCTCTTTCTTCCTCTCTCGCTCGCAGACTCAACTCCTCCATTAATTCAGGTGCCTCAGCTCCGGCCCCTGCACCATTACAGCTCCTCTCTCGCTCGCTCTCTCTCTCTCTCTCTCTCTCTCTCTCTCTCTCTCTCTCTCAGCCCCAGCCTACCAGACAGTCCCTTAGAGTCTGACACTGAATATAAAGCATGAGGACGGCTGCTACCTGCTCCACATGCACCCAGCCCTCTACTCCTCCTGACAGGCTCCTCAGAGAAGCCTTCCTCTGTCCGTCTCCATCCTCACCTGTAGTTTAAAAAAAAAAAAAAGAAATGTTTAAAGTAATGGTTGAGAAACGCTGCCCCCTGCTGGTGCAGCTGGAGAAGTGAACGACAGGTAGTTATCTGGAGTTTCAGGTGACGCTGCTCTCACCCTGTGTTTTTCCTTCCTTGTTTATAGGCAGTAATGCTTGAAATTGTTGTTTGTGCTGTTTTTGGTAACTTGCCTAACGTCTTTCCCCGCTCTTTATTTCCCTAAAGGAAAAGCTTCATCCAACGACGATGACGTCCAGAAATCAGACGTGTCCTCGACAGGTCAGGGGGTCATTGACAAGGACCACCTGGGGCCCCTCCTGCTGCAGGTGAGTCCCCTCCCTCCCAGATGATCCTGCGTGGTTTCGACAGGCCCAGGTGGACTCCTTGTCTCTGTCCTCTCAGGCTCTGGACGGCTTCCTGTTTGTGGTGAACCGGGAGGGAAGCGTTGTGTTTGTGTCGGACAATGTGACGCAGTACCTGCAGTACAAACAGGAGGAGCTGATAAACACCAGCGTGTACAACATTCTCCACGAGGACGACAGGGAGGAGTTCCACAAGAACCTGCCCAAGACCAACAGTGAGACACACAGACACACTAACACACACAATAATCCAGTCCTGGTCCAGAAGGCCCGGGTTTAAGGCAGACTTTGCAACAACTGGCATAACGCTGTTATTTGTTACTGCCTATTGCTATTCCCACACGAGCCTCCTTTTTAAACTTCTCCTCTCTCAGTAATGAGGAGCTCCTGGGAAGCCTGGGCATGTGCACGAGACACATGCACACCTGCAAAAGCGCACGCACGCACGCCCACCCACTCGATGCTAAGCAGGCGGAGCGTAGCGCAGCTGTCAGTCACACTCGGTGGGCCAGACCCTGTAAAAGGCCTGAGCTCTATTCGGGTCCCGTCTGGAAGCTACCTGCTGCTAAATAATGCATCGCCGCTCGTCTTCGTCACTCGCCGCGTGTCTTATTGTACATATTTACATGCATATGTGTCGGTGATTGTATTTAATTGTGTGTGGGTGTGTGTGTGGTTGAGTGTGCGCACAGAGCACTATTTATAAAGCTGATTAATTATGGATGTGTGTGCTCGACTGAACCTGCTACTCGATTAACTTCCCAGTAATGCTCCGAAGCGGCGGCGGCGGCTCCGGCGTGTCACCGACACACGTTCTCGCACTTATTCTTCCCCCTCCCCCTCTTTGAAAAGTCGTCTTTATCTACTTCTCCTCGGAGCGTCCCTCGTGTCGCTCTCAACGCTTTCCTGCTCGGCCTCATTCGTACGTAACATGGCCGCCTTCTAAGATGAGTAATACGCTCGTCTGTCCCTGAACCCGCCGCTCTCACGCCCCCTCATTGTGTCTCGCGTCGCTGCTCTGCCTCTTCATTATCTGTGGGTCCGGTGAATGAAACACCCCCCCCCCCCTCTGCACATTCCTGCAGGACGACTCCCGCTACAGTCAAACGGACACGCTCGATGCGTAAAGTGAAGTGAGCTCTATTTGAATGAAGTTTTCCGAACTCTCTCTGTCTTGCCTTGCTGTTAGCTAATTATGTTTTAGTTTTAGGGGAGATCATGACCCCTGCAACAAAGCGGGGGGGGGTTCCATCAGAGGGAGAAACTCCAGGCCTTGTTACACCCCCCCCCCCCCCCCCCATGTTTCCCACTCCTGGGTCTCTTGTATCCTCCCTGCACCTGCCAGACAAAGTCCTCCCGCCAACCCAAGGCCCCGATAAGGCTTCACAAGAACCTTGGAGGACGGTCGGATGTCTCTCTGAAGTTCGCCTCCCAGTTCTCTCCCTTCCTCCCGCTCCCCTGTGAAGGTGACCTCCGTCTAAATGAGTGAGTGCCGGGATGAGGAGTCAGGGCCTAAATGAGGATAGATGGCTGAGTGTCCCTGGCCTCTGCCCGCTGCAGAGCCGACGGAGAGGAAGAGGTATTGGAAATCGACAACTTGGCTACATTAATCCCACGCCGGTGCATTTAGCCGGGGATCTGAACGGCAGGAGAGAGTTTAAGAAGGAAAACACACGTTGCCATTGGCCGTTGGTTTGGTTTGCGTTTGCGTGTGTGTGTGTGTGTGTGTGTGTGTCTGGACTGAGTTCAGGAAATTCATTTATAGATGCGTGTGGGCTCGCTCCCTGGAGTTGCACTCGCACGCTGTTTCATTCCGGTTTTCCTTTCAGTAAATGGAGTGTCGTGGGGGAGCGAGGCAAGGCGACAGAAGAGTCACACCTTCACTTGCCGGATGCTGGTCAAGTTTTGCCACCCCCACGGTCCCATGGAGGAGGGGCCAGGAGGGCCACGCTACGAGACCATGCAGTGTTTTGCTCTTACCCAGCCCAAGGCCATGATCGAGGAGGGGGAAGGTACGCCGGCACGCGTCCGGCTCATCTCGAGTCCCTCGCTAAAGCTTTTTGCTGACGAAAGGAAGTTCATGTTAAATCTCATGTTTAGTGAGTTTATGTACGGATCTAACATGGCCTAAGATAAGGCCAGGAGGTGCTCCTTTTCTTTCATGTCTTCAGATCACCTGAGTGAAAGTCAGATAAATTTTATTTTGCACGAAAAGACAATCGCATTGATCCGCAGAAGCACATTTTACCAGAAGCACTTAAACGACCTTATGTATGTGCCACCAAAATGGCTTCTGTCTGAAGATTGCTTGGAATTGTGTGAAAAATGCATGAACAAAAAAATACCTGGAAGACGACCGCCGGTCCTCTCCCTTTCCCCGCAGACCTTCAGTCATGTATGATCTGCGTGGCCCGGCGGGTCACAGCCATGGAGAGAACGGAGAGTTTCAACACCCGACACGAGCTCTCGGGTGAGTACAATATGAACGCAGACCAGCCATCCGTGGACAGGTTTTCGGGACATTCCTCTAACCTTTCCCTCCACTCGTCCGTCTTGTCTGTCCTCCCCGGCAGGCAAACTGATCCAAATCGACCAGAACTCCCTGCGAGCGTCGATGCGTCCGGGCTGGGAGGACCTGTTGAGGCGTTGCATTCAGATGTTCCTCCAGCACAGCGACGGGCAGCCGTGGTCGCACAAACGGCACTACCATGAGGGTAGGGGGGGGTCACGCAACAAACGTGCACGTGCAAAAACTGGAATCAACTGCTAATGTGCTAAAGAGAAATCATGTCGTTAAGCGCCTTGAAATCCTCAATGAGGCAGAATCAGGAGGATAGAAAGAGATCTGGTCGCTCTTACGTTGATTTAGCTGTTGATTATATTGTCTACGGTTAAGCTATTTTTTTTTATTATCGCTATTGATCTCATGGAAAACAAGTCTGCGGCGCTCCAGCTTTGACCCTCAGAGCCGTTTTCACGTAAACACTGTGATTTATGACCCTTTTTTTTTTTTTATCAGATTAAGCGTCTCAGGGTGTGAATTTGTTGCTTTATCTGTCCGTGCAGCCTTTCTGCAAGGTCACGCCGAGACGCCCTTATACCGCTTCTCGCTCTCCGACGGCACTCCAGTCACCGCCCAGACCAAGAGCAAACTCTACCGGCACCCGATGAGCAATGAGCCACAAGGCTTCATCTCCACTCACCTGCTGCAGAGGTCAGGAGCAGAAAACTCAGGAAACACAAAAAGCACTTCCTGCGTCTCTCTCTGCGATGCAGCCACGGCATGCAGGGACTGAAGTAGAAACTGAAGTGGCTTTTATGCTCCCAACATTCTGTGGACAATGAGAGCTAACTGGCTTCACGCCGTCTGAGAGGAGACATTTCACTTTTCTTCCTGACCGTGTTCTTGTTTTCCCTCTCTCTCCACACAGAGAGCCAATCGGCTACCGCTCGGCTCAGGGCGGGAACATGATGCAGAACGCCATGAGGCAGCAGAGCATGGGAGGCCCCAACCCCAACGCCCAAATGAACATGAACACCGGCGGGGGGATGGGGGCCATGGGCAACATGAGCAGGGGCTACGGCATGAACGAGCAAGGCCACATGGGTCACATGGGTCCGATGGGCGGCGGTTCTATGTATGGAGGCGGCGGCGGCGGCGGAGGAGGAGGAGGAGGAGGAGGAGGAGGAGGAAGCATGGGCAACCGCATGATGCAGATGAATCAGGTGGGACACATGAACCAGATGGGTCCCATGAATCACCCGGGACAGGGCATGCAGCAGCACCCACAGCAGCCCCCGTTCCAAAGCAGCGGCGGGTTTGGCTTGAGTGGCATGAACAGCCCAGCGGGAAGCCCCAGGATGGGCGGCCCCCAGCAGGGACTCCTGATGTCACCCCGGAATAGAGGGAGCCCGAAGATGGGCGGCAACCAGTTCTCACCCGGAGGTAAATAAATGAGCTATTAAGTTAGCCTTGGTTACCTTTTCATTGAGTCGACCATTTTGTTTGGCTAAAACGATGTCACGTTTCCCTTCCCAGGAATGCATTCTCCCATGAGTGGCATCGTCAGTGGCGGAGGAAGTGGGGGCAGCAGCACTTCCTTCTCCAGCAGCTCTCTCAATGCCCTGCAAGCTATCAGTGAAGGAGTCGGGAGCTCCCTCTCCTCGACCTTGATGTCCCCGACCCCGGCTCTGAAACCCGACAGCTCTCCAAGCGTCCACTCCTCTTCCTCATCCTCTCAGCCCAGCCAGCCGGCCAAACCGGGACAAGATGGCTCCAAAAGCCCGGCGGGAGGCTTAGGCCCCCCCGGGCCGAGCGACCATCACCACCTCGTGCACCATCACCACCATCAGCATCAGCATCCTCAAGCTGAGAGTTCTGGAGACCGGCCAGACAGCCAGGCGCCTAAAGAGGCTGGCGAGGGCAGCAGTGAGGCGGGCGTGGCGAGCTCGGAACCACCTCGGAGGATGCCTGACAGCAAGGGCCACAAGAAGTTGCTGCAGTTGCTGACTTCCCCTACAGAGGAACTGGGAATAGGCGGCAACGGGCCAACGGGGCCGCCTATACCGCCCCCATCCACCAGCAGCAGCACTCCTGCTATCTCAGACAGTAAGGACCCCTCTGGAGGCATGACTAGTCCCTCGTCTACTGGGGTGTCCTCCTCTTCTTCGGCCAATCCGGGGCAAGTGCCTGGGCCAGGGGGATTGTCGTCGGCCCATTACACGGGCTCGCTGCAAGAAAAGCACAAGATCCTCCACAAGCTTCTTCAGAACGGCAACACTCCGGACGACGTGGCGAAGATCACAGCCGAGGCTACAGGAAAGGCGTCGCTGGGGGGCCAGGAGGGCGGTGAAGCTGGACCAGGTGGATCAGGGTCCGGGAGCGGGCCTGGGATGGCTGAACCCAAGCAGGAGCAGCATAGCCCCAAGAAGGAAAAGACCCACGCCCTTCTGCACTACCTCCTCAACAAGGATGACTCCAAAGAGCCGGCAGATGTCAAGCCTAAACTCGAGGAGCTAGAAGGGAAGGGAGCCCCGGGGTCCGGCGGCGGCCCTGCACGGGGCGGACCTGGACCCGGACCTGGACCCGGCCCCGCACAAGAGCATCCTGAGACCAAAGTCAAATCAGAGCCGCCTGATGATGTAAGATTTCTACCTTGTTAAGACACGATCAGATAACTGCAACTACAATATTGTATATTGACGAGGCGACACGCTACAGGACGCTCTACTTACTTTTTTTTGGTTGCATTTACCTCAGAAAAGAATGCAAAACGTAAAAAGCTTTTACCTCAAAACTAATACGACGTTTACGTTTTTGTGCAGTTGCACAACCTAGAAACTATCCTGGGAGATTTGAGGGGTTCGAGCTCCGACTTTTACCCAGACCAGGCAGGAGGAGGAGGAGGAGGGGCTAATGACATGGGAAACAAGCCCCAGGGTTGTCTTGAAGACAATCTGCGGGGTAAGTGGGTCAAGGACTCGCATTAAATATTCAGAAAAATATACATTTATATATATATATATCCATTCTTAATATGTTTATTGATCTGCATTTATCCTCAGATGATGTGAATATATTAGTAATAATATCCCAACGACTGAGGAGGACAGAGGCATGTATTAATTGTGTTAATATCTTTATATACAGGCAGTCCAGGAATAGGTCCGGGGCCTCCGGGGCCCTTCCAGAGGGCCATGCCAATGGATGGGAAGCCTTCAGGTGTGCCTGGGGGAGCAGGTAGACGTCCCATGCTCATCAAGCAAGAGAACATAATGGGCTGCCCTGATGGTTACCAAGGAAACATGGGTGTGTTCAAGTTTTTTATTTAATTTTTTATTCGGGGGGTAAAATTGGACCACTGTGCTCTCCGCAAACATTCCTCCTATCCTGACACATGATGTTTATGTATTACCAGGACCCATGAATAGGGGCATGGTTGCCCAGAGGTCTCCCATGGGGGGGTCCGGCGACTGGGGCATGCCTCGCTCCGGTGCCAGTCCCGTGGGCTCAGCGGGGCACCCCCCTATGATGCGCCCAGGCATGGAGTACAGCAGTAACAAGGCTATGATGTCTGGGCCGATGGTCGGTCGCTCCAACAGCGTCCCGGGCGCCCGGTCGATGCTGCAGCAGCAGCTCATGGAAATGGGTTCGTCTGTCTTTTAAAAAGTGTCGACGCTGTCGGGAAAAAATATCAGACATATAAAAAGCTGCTGTGAATTAAACGGTGTCTAATAGTCCCAATATAGATCGACCCTGATAATGAGTCCTCGACTACATTAAGGTACCCCTGAAATGAGCAAATAATAAATTAAAATGGGATTAGTGCTTCCCTCTCATGTTCCCAACCCTCCAAAGCAGAAATCATCCCTGACTCCGCCCCTTCATCTAAATATTCTCCGAACCGATTCCCTGCCGTCTGTCCCGACCAGCCCCCCCCCCCCCCCCCCCCCCCGAGGTCTCTGCTAACAGGAAGACAAAAATGAAGTTGACGGAGTCAGAGAAATGTCATTTTGTACTAAAGATGCCAAAATGACCGCCAGTAAAAGAATCCAAACTTCTTATTCTGGTCCTTTTTTGGATGAAACCTCCCCGACGACGACGCCTGAACGTGTGTGTGCGTCTCGCCTGATATTAGAGCTGGACATTAAATGCATTGTCTTTGTGCTTTAGGAGGCTCTGCCGACATGGCGCTGGGTATGAGCCCCTTCAACCAGCAGGGCCAGTCCAATCAGCCCCCCTCCTGGCCCGACACTATAATGGGCATGGAGGGCAACAGGTCAGTGCAGCGTTACGTTTGGTCTGTATTACCTACCAACCGTAAAGTGAGCGCGTCACACCGGTTCTACTCATGGTGTGTGTGTGTGTGTGCGCGCCTCCTAGACGCCAGTTTGGCAACACCTTAGACGATCTCCTGGTTCCTCCCACCACCAGCGAGGGCCAGAGTGATGAGCGGGCGCTTCTGGACCAGCTGGACTCTCTGCTGAACAACACAGACGGCATCGCCCTGGAGGAGATAGACCGAGCCCTGGGCATCCCGGACCTCGTCAGTCAGGTGGGGGCATCAGAACAGAGATCTTTGACTTTTCCTTTGGGGGGGGGGGGGTCATTTGGATGAGGAAGCTGAACAAACTTTTCGTTTTGACCCGTTTGCTTCAGTCACACGGGGCAGAGCAGCCGATTGAGCCTTTCCCAGGACAGGAGCCGTCCATGGTTCTGGACCAGAAACCTCTCTATGGACAGGGCTACCCGGGGCCCCCCTCCTTGGCTATGCAGTCTGGCTATGGAGGGAACCCCATGCAGGCACAGACCCAACAAGGAGGGTTTGGGCCCATGCTGTCTCAGATGGGACAAGGTGGGAGCTTCCCTGGTATGGGGGGAATGGGCGGCATGGGACACCCCCGCGCTAACATGATGAGGCCCCGGATGATAACCGCTAACAAGCCCATGAGGCTCCAGCTGCAACAGAGGCTGCAGGGACAACAGGTACGTTTAGCCTAATTCCCATCTCACGGGGGGGGACGGACATTAAACACAATCTGCGCCATCTTTGTGTTTAATGTTCTTCTTCCTTCTTCAGTTCATGAATCAGACTCGGCAGAGCATGGGCATAAAGATGGAGAACCCAGGAGGCAACCCTGGCATGAGGCCCGGCATGCAGCCTGGCATGGGAGGACAGGTAGCCGACAAAAAACAAAGCTTGTGCTGACGCGCAATACACACTCTAGTGGTGGACGACCCCTCCGCCAACATACTTGTGTCTTCAGTGTCTTTAATTCATCACAAAGTGACCTCTAATAGATGAACCAGGCATTTTAGAATGGAGTTCACCGTAGAAATCTGAAAGTTTTCAAATGAGTGTTCCAGAAATACAGAAATCTGAGTTATAAACCTTCTAATTCCGTTTATTTTGTGCAGCCGGGCTTCCTCAACGCTCAGATGATGGCTCAGCGCAGCAGAGAGATGGTCACCATGCAGATGAGGAGGCAGCGCATGATGATGCTGATGCAGCAGCAGCAGCAGCAGCAGCAGGCAGCCGCCGCCGCTGCAGCCGCGGGGGGGTTCAGCCCCCCACCTAATGTCACCGCTCCTGCTGGCATGGACAACCCGATAGGAGGGCCAAACATGGGCCAGCCGGGCCCCCAGCAGTTTGCTTATGGAGGAAACTATGGTGAGTTTGTCGAGCCCAGTAGAATACTGCTGCTCCCTGGTGGTGAGTCGGTGCACTGCAGCGCCTTTTTTTTTCATTTGGCTTGAAGTCTTTATTTATTGATCAGGATTTAGAGCTGAAGCTGTATGATGTGCTTCACACAGGGATGGCTCAGCAGGGGGGGGACCACTCATTCGGCCCGTCGGCTGGCAGTCCTCCCAACGCTATGATGCCCGCCCGCATGGGACCCCAAAACCCCATGATGCAACAGCACCCACAGGGAGGTCCCATGTATCAGGGCGCAGACATGAAAGGTTGGTCGCAGGGAGGCATGGGACGCAGCAGGTAAAATAAAGAAACTATTAAAATGTTTTGGTTCAATTTTCCTGGTTTTCCTTCTCTGAGAACGTCCTTCCGTCCTTCCTGTTGTTGTCCTCCACCAGTTCATACCCTCAGCAGCAGTTTGGGCAGCAGGGACCGCCGGGGCAGCAGCAGTTTGGACAGCAGGGGAATCCGGGCCAGTATGGGGGCATGATGATGAGCGGGGGGGGCATGCCAGCCAGCGGAGGAGGAGGGCACATGGGCCAGATGGGGGGGCAGATGGGTATGAACCCAATGGTGATGGGACGCATGCCTATGGGGCCTGATCAGGTAGGTGCAGAGGAGAGGAGGATGGAAACGCATGAAGGACAGGGATGCATTTCTTTGCGGGGGGGGGGGGGGGTATCTGAATTTAACAGACACGCCAGTTTGTTTACTGGCTCCCTCCATTCCTTCTCTTTTCCTTCCCTCATTCTAGAAGTACTGCTGAGCATCAGGACGGACGCGTTGGACTCACTGTGATCTCCATTTGGACGAGGCGGCGAGCCTTGAAGCGCGTGGAGGACTTGTAGTGCTGCGCTCCCACCAGAAGGGGGCGTGAACTTCCTTTCTAGTCTCAGTTTGGCCACCTGGAGGGGAAAAACTGAACGCTCGGAGGTCAGAAGGATCAGAAACACTGTGACGCATTTCCGCTCCTTGATTCCTGTCCCAGGCGGTGGTTTTAACGCTCGTCTCTTCACTCACTGGACCAAACGGCGGAAGAGGCCACACCCTCCCGAGTGGATCACGGACTCCGGACCCGTCTTTTGTCCATCACCATGACGCTCTCGTGTTCAGATGTAAAATGTGGGGTTTCCTGTCTTGTGTCTGAACTGTGGGATTGGTATCCGCCTCTCCAGAAGGATCTCTTGATTACGCGGCGAGACGCAAACCACGGTTCCGGACGACTCGCCGCCGGATTGTGACACTCTGATGAATGTCGTTAAAGCAGTAGCACATTGTTTTCGTTCCTCCAGGGCGCCTCGGAGCTGAAATGTGACTGAATCAGTTGTTGGCTGTTTGCACTTTAAAGAAAGGCCAACATCAAATGGATTGTGGCAATACAGAGGCCTTGAACTGAGAATTGATGAATAGCAGCAAGACGTTACCGGTTTGTGTGTGTGTGTGTGTGTGTGTGTGTGTGTGCTCTCCAACTTTTCCTCTGAGTAATGCGGCTGTTGATGGGTAACCATGCGACCATCTTTGTTCTACAGTGAGAACCAGTAGAAAGGCAGTAAGCACAGATTTGATCCGCGTTCCGGTCGCCGCGGCGATTAACCGTTTTAATGACGACAGGAGAAATTATCCCCAAAATTCCAACTATATTTATATGGATTCATGATCACTTCCATTCCAGAGGTAATTTTTAAATCCAGATGTTGCACATATTTTGGTTACCTTGCACCAACTTAGAGTGTCGGTTTGCCGATTGTACGGTTACGTCTCGAGGAGCTCGCGCTGTGAGAGACGGCGTGCGTTAGATTCTCGCGTCGGCGTGCAGATTTCTAGCAATAATCCTTCCTCCTGGTTTTCCTCTGACGACAAAGCTGAAGCATCGTTTCCTCAAAGCGACGGCACTGCAGTATTAGACATGATTTCCTGTTTGGAGCTTCTTCTTCTTCTTTCTTTTTTTTTTTTTTTGGTCTGTGAAGGTAAATTGTAAATATGCTTCAGATGTAAAATATATAAATATACAGTATATAAGCTTTTGTAGGTCACATACTGTTTTTGCACAGATTGTAAGGCTTGTTATTTAATTGTGTAAATTTCTTAATCCATCATAGGTCAACTTTTATTTACAATATTTTAACCATTGTCTGGAAATTAAGGGCCTCCTCTTTGTGAGCAGTACATGTAGATTTTCTCTATCTCTCTCTCTCTCTCTCTCTCTCTCTCTCTCAGAAAGCCCCCTTTATTTTCTGACGTAGCGCTCTTAGCTAAAGAGGTGCTAGTGCTTATTTTTCTTTCTAAATTGTTTTTCTTCTGACCAAAAAAAAAAAAAAGGCCATAAAAAGAGTTGACACCAGATTGTGTTAGGCTTCTAGAGGCCCTAATGTCTTACCAATACGTGCGGTTAATTTTTTCCGAAACAAAACCTCATGCTTCCACGTGTGACTTTAATTTTCACTCCTGATATCTCTGTGCTTTGAATTCGTGCAGATACGAGACGCTGGAATCCTGTCCCGCTGTAAAAGTGTTCATATTTTCCTGTTGGCTTGTTCAAAGTTGCTTAATCCTGTTGGAAATGTCACAAGAAGTAGATTGAGTCCCAAAACCCGTCGTTCAATCTCATGACCGGCGATTTGGGGCTTTCAGTTTTATACATTTAAGTTTTCTTTCTATTTCCTGTGAACTTTTTTTTTTTAAATACCTGTTGATAAATCTACCTTTGAACACACGCTTAATCCAAAGATTTTCTGTTTGTCATTCTGCAGTGAGTAGAAACAGTTCCTGACGTAGATTGTTCAAGTACTCGTGTGCTTTTACTGTTGCACATAACGTATAATATACATTTAACTAAATATGGTTAATTTCATATATCCTCATCCGTATGTCATAGAGTAGAGACGAGTCTGGTTCTGCTGAGGTGGTTTGGGTTTTCTGTTTGTGATCGTTCCTCCCTTTCTGTGGAATTTACGGCCAGTTGAATTGTGGTGCTGCAAAACGATTATTTCACAAGAGAATGTCGACATTTTCTAAGATGGAAACTGAGAAGCTTTCGTGATCGATGTCATTTTGTCTCTGAATAGTAGCTCGGAGTTCTCTTTCTTACCCCAGTCTCAATGAAGAAATTTAAATTATCTACAACTATATTTAAAAACATGTCTGTGTTTTGCTTATAAAAAAAAAAGGAACTCCTTCCATTGAACCATTGCGCTAAAGATAAGAGAAAGACACTGGGGGAAATATACTGTCATTATTACAGGATGTAAAATACTAGGACGTTCTTTTCTTACCTTGTTTCTTGATGTTAATATCAATGTAAATACAAATTTATATTTAAACATTACAAAGCCTCTGTTGTCTTTATTGTGTGTTTAGACAACAGCACAAAGCCATGTCGTAGTTGGGGTTGACAAAAGAACAAAACCGGACATATAGAGAATCCTCTGATCTTTTTTGGGGGGGGGGCGTATCACAATATCTCTGAAATTTTGATAATGAAATAGAAACATTCTGACAACAATATTTAAAAATGTATTGACAACAACAAAAAATACATTTAAAATGTATTGCAAGAATGAATTTAACAAAAAGTGATTGTAGAATAAAGGGGGTGGGGGGGGGGGCATTTCCCCACTGTCACCATATTACTCAACAAACTACACATTGTAAGTAAATATTTATTTTCTTTTTTTTCTATTTCATATTTGTTGTTCTTTGGAAATGTGATCGTAACAACAAGCTATAAATCGATCATAATTTATCCTTTTTTGAAATGTACTTCTATTTTCCTGTGGTTTTCCATGGAAATGTTTTTAGGTGACTGAAGGATGGTCATGTTCTTTGTATCAGCAATGGGGGGGGGGGGGGGGGTCTTCCTTGTGCGTGGTGGGTGGAGCAAGGGGCGGGGCGCAACGATGGAAAAGACGCACCGCTCGCTCATTGGAGCAAACGCGAGATGGGCGTATACAAGTGGAGAGTGCCGAAGCTTGGAGACTTTCCTCCTCCGGACCAGAGACGTGAGGTTTCCAGACACCTGTCAGCCGGAGTCGATAATCCACAGCTGTGTGCGTGTGCGTGTGCGTGTGCGTGTGCGTGTGCGCGTCACCTGGAACATGCGCGCGCCCCGGTGGTTACGGTGGTTATTATAGCTGCTCTATTCCCCCGCGTTTGCTTTTGTTCCTTCGGTTTCGTTTACCCCTCCGAAGCGCATGAGTGGTCCGTTCCTGGGTCAGCTGCTCGGGGCTCCGTTAGAGATAATGCACCCCACCATGGAGAAGGACACGACCTACACCAAGATCTTCGTCGGGGGGTTGCCCTATCACACCAGCGACGCGTCGCTTCGGAAATATTTCGAGACTTTCGGGGACATCGATGAGGCGGTGGTGATCACCGATAAGCAGACGGGCAAGTCCAGAGGATACGGCTTCGTGAGTTGGACCGCAAGTTGCTGCTTTCTGCTGGACTCGGAGTGGAGTTTCCTTAATTCAGGCTCTAATTCAGGCTTCAATTCAGGATCTAATTCAGGTTTTAATTCAGGCTTTAACTCAGGCTTTAATTCAGGCTTTAACTCAGGCTTTAACTCGGGATCTAATTCAGGCTTTAACTCAGGCTTTAACTCAGGCTTTAACTCGGGATCTAATTCAGGCTTTAATTCAGGCTTTAATTCAGGCTTTAATCCAGGCTTTAATCCGTCTTTAATTCAGGCTTTAATTCAGGCTTTAATTTAATTCAGGCTCTAATTCAGGCTTTAACTCAGGCTCTAATTCAGGCTTTCATTCAGGCTTTAATCCGTCTTTAATTCAGGCTTTAACTCAGGATCTAATTCAGGCTCTAATTCAGGCTTTAACTCAGGATCTAATTCAGGCTTTAATCCAGGCTTTAATTCAGGCTCTGTTCGGGCGGATGAAGACTCACTTCATCACGTCTTTTTCTATTATTCAATCTCCTGCTTATCTCGTTTCATCTCTGAAATGAAACGCACATTAAATATTATGGACAGCAGCGCGTAAAGTTTATTTGGGGGGGGGGGGGGGGGGGTTGCCGGC